>NW_018236993.1:170533-173723 GCF_001263595.1 Phalaenopsis equestris | reverse complement strand
ATGCTCTACCAGATTGGTTAATAATTCAAACATTTTATAATGGATTAGTAGGATCACTTAGATCTATTATAGATGTTGCTGTAAGTGGATCACTAATGTCAAAACCTTTTGATGAAGCATATTCTTTAATTGAAGAGATTGCTACTAACAATTTTCTATGACCCTCTGAAAGGGTAAATCCTAAGAGGTAGCTAGTATTCATGATTCTGATGCAATGTCTATTTTAGCATCTCAAATTGCTGCTATTTCGAAAAAGATTGATCAAATTCGAAAAAGATTGATCAAATATAGATTGATCAAATATGAGTGAACTATTATCAAATACCCTCAGTATTAGAGGAAAATTCACTTGAACAAATCATTGATATTCAATCATCTTATGAAATTTTAAATGCTATAAATAATAAAAATAACAATTCCTATTCTAACTTTTATAATCCTAGATGGAAAAATCACCCTAATTTTAGTTGGAATAATTATAACAATTTGGTGAATCCCTCCAGAAATTTAAAAAATCAAGGAAATCTCAGGTGGATCAAAATAAAATATCAACCTTATTATCCTCCTGAATTTAACTTTAATCCTAACCCATAAGTTAAGAAAAAGAAGTTAACGATGGAAGAAGTAATGTTAAATATGAGAAATCAAATATAGAATCAAGGGGCTAGGGGCTGGGCTGCTATTATAAATATTGAAAATCAATTATGACATATTGTTACTACACTCAGTAAAAGTCCTTCTAGAATTCTTCCGAGTACAGTGGAAGTTAGTTCAAAAGATTAAAATAAAGAGTAAATTAAAGCTATTCAATTATGAAGTGAAAAAGAAGTTGAAACAATGATCTAAAGAGAAACTGAAGTTGATTAAGAGAAGGATGAAATGGAAAGAGACCAAAATGAAAATGAACAAACACAAGTTCCTTTAGAAAAACCATTACCTCTGTTTCCAAGTTCCATTAGAAAAACCATTACCTCTGCTTCCTCAAAGACTGAAGTAAAAGAATAAAGATAAACAATTTACAAAATTTTTGGAAATCCTTAAGAAGTTAACGATAAACATTCCTTTTGTTGAAGCTTTAAAACAAAAGCCAAGTTATGTGAAATTTATGAAGGATATACTAAACAAGAAAAGGAAGTTTATAGATCACGAGAGCGTTGCACTCAGAGAAGAGTGTTTAGTGCAATTATTCAGAAAAAGCTTCCTAAAAATTAAAAGATCCTGATAGTTTCACTATACCTTGTGCTATTGGTGAAATGTTTTTTGAAAAAGCTTTATGTGATTTAGGAGCGAGTATCAATCTTATGCCTTTATCAATCTTTAAAAGTTTAGATTTGGGAGAGATTTCCCTACTACTATAACTCTTCAGTTAGCAGATTGATCCATAACTTATCCAAAAGGAGTTATAGAGGATGTACTAGTAAAAGTGGATAAATTTATTTTCCATGTAGATAGTATTGGATATGGAGGAAGATAAAGAAATTCCTATTATTTTGGGAGACCATTTCTTGCAACAGGGAGAGCTGTGATAGATGTGTAAAAAGGAGAATTAATAATGAGAGTTAATGACCAAGAAGTAACATTTAATATTGCAAAAGCTATGAAATATCTAGTAATAGAAAAAGATAATGATTGTTTTAAGATGGAAGTAACTGATTATCTGATCAATGAGCAATTGAAGAATGAGTTTGAAGAAAAATTAAATGAAGGAGAATTTTTTTAAAACAAGGACGAAATAAAAGAAGAAGATTTGGATTATATTCAGGGCAATTTTGAAACTTTAGATTTGTTGTAAAATGATAATAAAAATCTTATTCCTTCAAGTGTTAAACCACCTGAACGTGAACTGAAAATATTATATGCCCATTTAAAATATGTGTTTTTAGGAGAGTCATCTATATTGCTTGTTATTGTATCTTCTGAATTAACAGAAATTCAAGAAAAAAAATTAATAGAGATGTTAAAAAAATATAAAAAGGCTTTTGAATGGACTTTAGTAGATATTAGAGGAATTATTCCTTTTATTTGTATGCACAGAATTCTATTAGATGAACAATATGAACCTAAAGCTAATCTTCAAAGGAGATTAAACCCAATAATGAAAGAAGTTGTTAAAAAAGAAATTTTAAAATGGATAGATGCTAGAATTATATATCCTATTTCAGACAGTGCTTGGGTAAGTCCAATTCACTGTGTTCCGAAGAAAGTAGGAGTGACCATTGAAGAAAATGAGAAAAATGAACTAATACCAATAAGACAAATTACTAGTTGGTGAATTTGTATTAACTATAGAAAATTAAACATGGCTACCATAAAAGATCACTTTCCTTTACCTTTTCTAGACCAAATGTTGGATAGATAAGTTGGGAACAAATATTATTATTTTTTAGATGGATATATCGGTTATCACCAAATTCTAATTTCTCCAGAGGATCTTGAAAAGACAACATTTACTAGCCCATATGGAACATTTTCTTTTCGTAGAATGGCTTTTAGACTATGCAATGCACCTACAACATTTCAAAGATGTATGATGTAAATCTTTAGCAATTTTATTGAACATGGAATGGAAGTGTTATGTGAAAAAATCAACCTATTACTAAATTGGAAAAAATGTCAATTTATTGTTGCAGGAGGAATTGTACTTGGGTATAAAATTTCTGAAAATGGCATGGAAGTAGATTTGAAAAATTCAAGTTAATGAAAAATTACCACCTCCGACTAATATTAAAGGGGTAAGAAGCTTTTTAGGACATGTTGGTTTCTACAAGCGTTATATAAATTTTTTTTCTAAAATAACTGAGCCATTATGCCAACTTTTAAAAAAGGACATGAAATTTGATTTTAATGAGGAATGCATAAAAGCATTTGAATTATTAAAATAAAAATTAATCATTGCACCTATAATAGTTCCACCTGATTGGGAGAAACCATTTGAAATAATGTGCTATGCTGGTGATTATGCTATTGGGGTTGTGTTTGGACAAAGGCACAATAAAGTTAATAAAGTAATATATTATGCTAGTAAAACTCTAAATAATGCTCAAATTAACTACACTACTACTGAAAGAGAGTTACTTGTTATTGTTTATTCCTTTGATAAATTTAGACCTTACTTAATTAGAACTAAATGTATAGTGCATAGAGATCATTCTGCTATTAAATACTTAATGCAAAAGAAGGATACTAAACC
>NW_018236993.1:169817-170523 GCF_001263595.1 Phalaenopsis equestris | reverse complement strand
TTGATAGAAAGGGAAATGATAATCAAATAGCTGATCATTTATTTAGAATAGAAATAAAAATATTAACTAATTTTGCAAATGAAATTTTAGAGAATTTCCCTGATAAATAATTATATAGTATTTATGAAATGAATGTACCATGGTATGTCAATATAGTAAATTATATTGTAAGTGATATTTTACCACCTGATATCAGAAATCCACAATTAAAGAAATTTATCCATGATTCAAAATTCTATTTTTGGGATGACCCATATCTATATAAACAATGTAAAGATCTAATTATTAGAAGGTGTGTGCCTTATGAGGAAACTCAACAGATAATTGAAAGATGTCATGATTCTGAATTTAAAGGACATTTTGGAACGAATAAAACTGCATATAAGATTTTGCAAACTGGATTTTATTGGCCTACTCTTTTTAGAGATGTTAATAAATATATTAAAACATGCGATCGATGTCAACGAGTAGGAAATATTTCAAAAAGAAATGAATTGCCTCTAAATTACACATTAGAAGTTGAAATTTTTGATGTGTGGGGATTAGATTTTATGGGACCATTTATGCCTTCATTTGGGAATTTATATATATTGCTTGTTGTTGATTATCTGTCCAAATGGATTGAAGCTATCGTTGTACCTAAATGTGATGCTCGGAGTGTTTCTAAATTTTTAATTAAAAATATTTTTACAAGATATAGAATGCC
>NW_018236993.1:164319-169704 GCF_001263595.1 Phalaenopsis equestris | reverse complement strand
CTTAGACTAGCGGTCTAGCAGAGATATCAAATTGTGAAATTAAATGAATTTTAGAAAAAACTGTAAATTCTTATAAATTGGATTGGTCTGCTAGATTAGATATTGCATTATGGGCATACAGAACTGCTTATAAGACTGTCATAGGAAAGTCCCCATATAGACTTATTTTTGGAAAAAAATGCCACCTACCTGTAGAATTGGAGCATAAAACATTTTGGGCTATTAAGGAATTTAATTTTAATTTAAAGGATGCTGGTGAGAAAACATTATTGCAACTCGATGAACTTGAGGAGATTAGTAATGAAGCATATGATAATGCAAAAATCTATAAAGAGAAAATGAAAATATGGCATGATCGGAATATTATTCAAAAGAAGTTTGAACCTAGACAAGAAGTTTTATTATATAATACAAGATTAAGATTATTTCCAACAAAACTGGAATTCATATGGTTATGACCATTTAAAGTGATTAAAGTTTATTATTACGGAACTGTTGTTGCTAAATATCCTAACACTGGAAAAATATTTAAAGTTAATGGACATCGATTGAAATATTATTATGAAGGACACATACCACAATTTAAAGAAGTTTTAATGTTAAGTCAACTTAACTAATCAAATGGTATGTCGGGCTGACGACCTGTCTCGTGCTCTTATGTGTGTGTGTGTGTGTGTGTGTGTGTGTGTGTGTGTGTGTGTGTGTGTATTCCTATTTTGTTTGATAAGTGTTTATATATTAGTAGATAATAATCCTACACAATTTTATATATTATAAATTAAGTAAAATGTTGGTATTAGAGGAAAATTTGGAATCAAATTAATCAAAAACATATAAGTTGTAATTTTTTGCCACTAGCGCTGACAACGCCCGCAGACGGACCAAAGCATCGACAGCGCCATCGGGAGCGTCGACAACGTTGAGAGCAATTTTGCGGTTTTTGAAGGTTTTGGCTAACTTTGGCGGGATTTTGTTCTGTAATAATCACTGGGAGGATTTTTTAAAGTCCTAAAAACTACCTTGGATGACTGAAAACTTCCTATTTCAAATTCCATGGCCTCACATTCCAAAAATACTTCTAGGTATGGAGTTTTCAATAGAAGAAAGTTTATCAGTTTTGAAGTGCAAAGACTATACGACAAAGTTATTGTAAAGAAGAGGCTTATCAAGGAGAGAGGCTTTTTGAATCACGGATTGATTAATCAAAGTTCTCTGATTGATAAACTCATTGTACAAAGGCGATGGGAAGTTATGTGCTACACTACCGCTGCAGTTGTTGTACCAGTAGTGAAGGAATTCTATGCAAACTTACATGAAATTACCCAAGGAGTTGTGTTCGTACGAGGTAAGGATGTACCATTTACACCTATGTGAATCAATGAGTTGTATATGATAGAAAACGTCCCAATTTGTCATTATATAAATTTCATCCCTACGAGAGATTTGATGCAAGAAGTCTATAATTTTATGAAGAATGAAAGTGATATTTGGGAAATGTGAGATGAAGGATATGTTAGTTTCTCTGCTTCATTGCTTAATCCAATATCAAAACAGTGGCATTTCTTAATTTCTACAAAATTACTCCCTACCATGAAAATTAGTAGAAGACACCAAAGAAAGAGTTATTTTGAATTATTGCATTCAGATGGAAAAACCCATTGATATATGATATATCATATTTAAATCTATTATGGGTATCATTATGAATCAACCAATTTATGGACTATGACATTCTTCCACAATTTTCCTACTTTGCAGTCAATTTCAAGTTCCATATAAAAGTTGGGAAAAAGTTTAATTACCTTGTGAGCCCATGATTCCTATTAATGATAGTTATGTTGGGAATGGGAATGAAGCATTAGATAATATCTTATATCACTCATCACATGCTTCAACCCCATTAATGCCACCAACATTTGGAAGTTCACTTGCCGTGGAAAAGAAATTGAAGAAAATTGAAAGAGAACTTCAGAGTGTTACCAATGTAATTGGAGATCTTAAGTACCTTTTTGATTACTTAGATTGGAGGATGAAAGAAAATTTTGATCATACTGGAACATTTGAAGCAGGATTAGTGCGGTTGTTTAAAGAAAAAGGAAGAATGAAATGGTCGAAGAAAACTCGACTGATCAATTCCCGTAACGACCCTTCTACAATCTGTACGTTTATTACCAGTCGATGGGAGATATCAGAGGTGGAGAAAGCACTGAAGATGAAACAACATAATTAAAGAATTTGGACTCTCTCTACTAGTTTAAGAAACTTATGTACTTAAGTTTTGTGTCAGCTTTTAGTGTTGTGGCTTGATTTCGATGCTGATTTATAATTTAGTTTGCTTAAAATGTGTGAAAGTATGATCAGAAAAATGTATTAGTAAAATTGTATTTTTATATATATAAGTTAGTTTGTTATTGTCTGTGAAAATGATTGTTTGTGAAAATATTTGTTTGTGAATTATTGTTAGATAAAAATTTGTGTTTAAAAATACTAAAATGACTTTGGAGGAAATTGAAAGGAAATTGAAAATTAAAAAAATTGAAAAATGAATTTTAGGCCTTCAGTGCCGACGGCGCTGGCATGGGCGCCATATCGGCTCCCTCGACCCGAGAACAACCTTTAACTCCTTAATTTTGCAATTTTCACCGTAAACCTCCATTTTTACCCCTTGAGTCACCTTCAACTTTTGATTTTTGCACCTAGGGCTTGCATTTGCTTGGATTTGAGGTGATTTTAAGGCAAAGGAACTTTATATTTCATCTTCTCTAGGTTAGAGCTACACTTTGAGTTAAAAAATTTTGATTTTTATCAAGGATTTATCTCACATTGCCTAGATCCAAAAATTTTGAAATTTTTTGAGAGATTTTGAGAAAATCATTATGTGAAGAACTCTTACTTAGTGGATTTAAGTTTAAAGTGTTTTACATTTTGATTTTCAAAATTTTTAAAGTTTATTTAAATATTTTGAATTTTTTCAATTTTTCTCTAGATTTCCCATGGCACCAAGAACGAGCAAAGGAAAAAAGAAAAGTATATTATGATGAGCAAAAATCTGATAGCTTCAAGACTAGTGCTTGATTCAATAGTCTACTTGAGCATAAAAAAGTAATTCCGGATCGTGGTTTTAAAAATCCGGGAGGAGAAGTTGAGCGACTTATCAATGCTCGGCAGTGGGAAATTTTTTGTTATTTTACTGCTGATGCGATTATTTTAGTAGGGAAGCATGCCATCTTGGGAATTTTGCCTGATTTGCTTAGTAGAAAAGCGAGTATTTGAATCTTTATCATGATAGCCATTGGAGAACCTTTTGCCTGGAGTCATGTGCATCTTCTCCTGTGGTGTGTATGTTTAGTAAAAGCTTTCTTTCACATACTATGTAATTGATGCAACCTATTTTAGCTATTTTCATGTGAGTGGTTTAAGTCAAAAATGGTGTTAAAGTAAATTTTCCTCTTCATATGCTTAATGTAGTATCCAAGGTCTGACACTACTTTATTTATGGAAGAATGATTCCTACAAATCATCATAGTGAGGTGAACAAGGATAGAGCCATCTTGAAATTCTATATTCAGCAGTGGATGAGGATAAATGTAGGCTTTATTATCTATATGAACACTAGATCTAATGCTTTGTGAGAGACCACTGCTGGTTTAGCACACCCTGCACTTACTTTTATACTCTGTGAATAGGTAGGAGTTGATTTTAGACTTGTGGAAGAGAGGGAGCCACTAAATCATATGGGGCCTGCCAATATAAAGACATATGAATTTCATGTTGATTGGAGGTCTGAGAGTAAGATCAGAGATATTCCTTCTAATTCGAGGACCCCTAATTCTAGTGACCTACTAATAGAGAACTTTTAGACCAGATGATGATCCACCAGGGAGATATCTTATGAATGAATCATATATTGCAAAACATGGATGTCATAAATGCTCACACTGATGATTTAATACAACAAAAGTTTGAATATGATGCTACTTATGATGATGCGTTGGTGAGATACTTACAGAGTGATCATTCAATTCAGTTTCCTACTCACCCTGTTTTTACTCCATATTAGTGGCAGAATTTGGATGTAGAAGAAGAAGATGATGGTGATGATTGGTGATTTTTCTTTTAGTTTATGTTTGATTGTACTTTGTTATTTTGTTATTTGTTTTTGTTATATTGTTGAGACTGTTTGTTAGATTGTGAGACTTGGTTTTATAGTTATGTTGAGTTGTGAACTGTAGTTTGTAAAACTGTTTTCATTTCTGGAATTTAGTTTAATTCTGTTGTTAGTTCCAGTATTTTGTGCAATGTGGTGTAATTAACTCTCTTTTAGCAAATTTTATATGTATTATGTGCAATTTAATGTTTTAAGTCTTGTTGCTTTTTATATTAGCACCTGTAGTTTTTCAGAATTAAAGTTTCAAAATCAGTACTTTCAATAGGTATGTCTTTTCTTTATGTATTTAATGTTTTCTTTCACCCTTTATTTTTCACTTCTTCATGCTAAATCCTTTAAAAATTTAAGTTTGGGGGGAAAAGAAAAATTGCTTTTAAAGAAAGAAACTTTATTTTATTTGTCCTCGCTTGGCTATATTTTCAAAAATTTTAAATTTAACAAGACCTTTGGTATTAGGGGTTAACTTTAGATTACTATATTTATGTTTCAAAATATATAGTAAACTTAAGTAAAAATTTTCAATAATAAAGGTTAATTTTAAAGATTAAGATATTTGGTATAAAAGAAAAAGACTATGTTTTTTCTATTTTAAGTAAAGAAAATTGTATTTTTTAAATATTAAAAATCTTAAAGGTTAATGTAAGAAGAAAAGAATTAGACTTTATATGAAATCTTTAAGCTAATATAAATTTTTTAAGTGAAGAAATGTGACAAGTTTTTTACTTTAAGAAGAGGATAGTGAAGTTCAAAATCATTAAAAGCTATCCAGATATAGTAGTCCTCACATATGAAAAGAAAAGAAAAGAAAAGAAAAGAAAAAGAAAAGAAAAGAGAAGAAAAAGAAATGAAAAGATGTGGGGAGAAGCTTGAGGAGATGTCTAATTAAAAATTGGCTTCAATTGAATCAAATTAAAAAAAAGGCTTGCTACATTTTTAAACTTTTATTTGAGTATTAGTTTATTTACTAGTAAAGTCATATAAAGTTTTTTTCCATATGAATACCTTAAGTGACTTTAATATGGCAATTTGCAATTTTCCTTGAAAAGAATAAAGAAACATAAATCTTGGACTTGATTATTAAATATTCTTATACCTTTAATATTAATTGGAGTTGTTTTGAATTTTTTTTTAAATTATCCATTGTATTTATTAGACTAAGATATGGAAATCTAGAAGTTAAATTCTTTACTATAAGTCATATTCTTATATCATATTTT
>NW_018236993.1:72434-164308 GCF_001263595.1 Phalaenopsis equestris | reverse complement strand
CTTTACCATATGTCATATTTTTATGTAGTAGAGGAGTTACATGGTTTGGGGGATTTCGTAAGTTTGGGGGATTTCGATACACCAAAAATATATGCAATTTTAGACCCATATTTTATACTCATTTTTGGTGATATTGCACTTTGGTGGAAGGTATTTTTATGTTTTCTTACAACATGTTGAATTTTAGAACTTAAAGCAAAAAGGATGAAATTTTGAGCAAAAATGAAGAAGTTGAAATTTGTTCAGTGCCAACTGCGCCAGAAGCAGCGCCGACGGCACCGTTTGATAGAGAGCATTGAATTTAATTACGGGACACTGGCGCCGACGGCACTTGAGTGGGCACCAACTACACCAATGCCGGTTCAGCCCCAATTTCTAGAAGATTCAACGAATCTGGATAATTTTGAAAAGTTTTTGGAAGCACCTATTGACACCAAAATTGATCAAAGAAGAGACTCTTCCTATCATTTCATCCCCTCCATACGTCATAATTCAACCTTCTACGCATCACACATTCTTCCATTTTTCATTCCACAACCATTTAGGGTCCATTGTTCTTATAATTTAGAGTTTTGTGGTGAGATTAAGTGTGAACTCTTCTCTAAGAGTTTTGGAGAAGGAGAAAAGTGAGAGATTTCTTGTTTCTTCATTTTCTAGAGGGGGCTACAAGGCATTTACTCTGAGAAAGAGTCTCAGATAAGTGTTGTTTGTTTATTAGTGTTTTATTAGTGTTGTATGAACTTTCTTTTATATATAAAATTTGTGTTTTGTTGTATTTTTCTCATGAAGTCTGATTAGTTTACTTTATCTTTCTCCATACTCTGAGATATGGTGAAGTGAAGACTTTGTTGGGTGTAGAATTAGAGAACCTTTAGGGTGACAGACTAAAATCTTCAATTCGGTCTTAGTGTTTAAAAACTAAAGCGAGAGTTAGCCTTCAAGTGAAGGGAAGTGGGAGCTCTGGAGTGGGAGCCAATATTCTCCTAGCCTAGCCAAAGATTTAAGGACTAAACCTGGAATTACCCAATGATTTTCTATAACACTATATCAGGGAAGAGAATTAAAACTACTCCGATTTGACACATTACATAATTGAACCATTTATCTCATCTCATTTTACCAAAACCTCATTGTAGTGGGAAATATGTTTTTTCACATAAGAAATCTTCATCACATAAACATAGTTTAATAGTTTAGTAGTTACTGTTTAAACTTTATATTTTAGTTTTGTTATTAGTTAAATAATTTAGTTCTGATAATATCTCAACATTCAAAATTAGTGACAGTAATTTCATATTGACTTTCTGTGAATTTCCTAGTAAATTTATCATTTCAAATTTAAATCTTCTCGGTGGGATCGATATTTGGGGTTTAAATAGAGAGTCCTTTATTACTTGATAATGATACGCGTACTTTCGTAGAATCCCAACATTAATTGCTTAAATTTCTTATTCATAAAATATTGCATCAAGCTTTTGGCACCGTTGCATAGCGGAGTCAACTATACAATTTTTACACAACTATATTCTCGGGGATCAATGGTTAGTATGCACAACACATTTAGTTCCAATAAAATATAATCTAAACTTATTAAAATCATACACAATGGCTAATAAATTTCTTTCAGTGGTGGTATTGTTAATATAAGCGTCATTAAGTGTCTTACTAGCATAATATATGACCTTGAAAATCTTATGAAATTTCTGCCCTAAAACAGCTCCAATTACATAATCATTAGCATCACACAATAATTTGAAAAGGTTTCTCCCAGTCCGGTTATAGGGGCGGTGATCAATTCTTCCTTTAAAGTTTCAAAAGCTTTAAGGCAATCTTGGTTAAAGTCAAAATTTGCATCTTTTTCTAGAAGTTGGCATAAAGGCTTACTAATTTTTAGAAATTTTTTTATATATTACTTGTAGAATCCAACATGTCCTAAAAAGCTCATATCTCCTCTTATAGTAGTAGGTGGAGGTAGGTTTAATATAACTTGAATTTTTACAGGATCTACTTCTATGCCATTTTCTAAAATTCTATGTCCAAGAACAATTCCTCCTACTATAATAAACTGACGTTTCTCTCAGTTCAAAACGAGATTAATCTTTTCACAACGTTCTAAAACTTTTTCTAATTGATTTAGACATATTTCAAGGGAAGTTTAAAAGGCATTCGCCGAAAAGCAAAAGTTCCAAAATGACTAGTAAATATTATTTTCTCTTGATCATCAGGGGCAATAGGTATTTGGTGATAACTGGTATATCCAACTAGAAAAAAAATATTTGTGCCCAGCTAATCTATCCAACATCTGGTCCAAAAAGGGTAAAGAAAAATGATCCTTTCGGGTGGCAGAATTTAATTTTCTGTAATCTATGCAGATTTGTCATCCAGTGACTTATCTTGTTGATATTAATTCGTTATGCTCATTTGTCACTGCAATGACATCTTTTTTCTTTAGAACACAGTGAATTGGACTCACCCAAACACTGTCTAAAATAGGATATATTATTATCGCATCTAACCATTTTATAATTTCTTTCTTAACAACTTCTTTCATCATATGATTCAATCTCCTTTGAGGATCAGTTCTTGGTTTATGTTGATCTTCCAATAAAATTATATGCATACATATTGAAGGACTGATTCCTTTAATATCAGATAATGTATATCCAAAGGCTTTCTTATATCTTTTTAAAGTTTCTAACAACTATCGTTCTTGCGCATCAGTTAGTTTTGAGGATTCTACATAGGTAGTGTAGATGAATCTCCTAAGAATGCATACTTTAAATGTGTAGGAAGTGTTTTCAATTTTCAATTCTTTTTCAATTCTAGTTCAAAGGGTTTCTTAATAGATGAAATCAAATTGTTGTCATTTTCTGCAGGATCTAACATTTTAAATTTTTCCAGACCATATTTCAAGTCTTTCGTACTCACTTCCATAGACTCATCTTGGATTTTATCCTCATCTTGATATTCCATATATTTGTTTTCAAATTTGCTTTCATATGTCTTTTTGAAATATTCAGGGCTTAAATACTCATTAATATCCATTTTGAAGCATTCGATCTCTTATTCTTTTGCAGGGTATCTCATTGATTTTGTAATATTAAATGTAACCTCTTGATCACTAACTCTCATAGTTAGTTCTCCTTTCTGCACATTTATCAAAGCTCGTCTAGTGGCTAGGAATGGTCTCCCTAAAATAATAGGAATTTCCTTATGTTCCTTCATATCTAATACAATTAAGTCCACAGGAAAGATAAATTTATCAACCTTTACTAAATCATCTTCTATAACTCCTTTAGGATAGGTAATCAAATGATCAACTAACTGAAGAGTTATAGTTGTAAGTAAAATATCTCCTAAGCCCAACCTTCTGAAAATTGATAACGACATAAGATTAATACTAGCTCTCAAATCACATAAAGCTTTTCCATAAAATCGTTCGCCAATAGCACAAGGAACTGTAAAACTTCCGTGATATATAAGTTTTTCAGGAAGCTTCTTCTGGATTATAGCACTACACTCTTCACTGAGTGTAACAGTTTTATTATCTACAAACTTCCTTTTCTTATTAAGATATCCTTCATGAACTTCACATAGTTTGACATTTTTTCCAAAGCTTCAACAAACGAAATGTTTATCGTCAATTTATCAATGTTTATCGTCAATTTCCTCAAAATTTCCAAAAATTTTGAAAATTGATTATCTCTATATTTTTGTTTCAATCTTTGAAGAAATGGAGGTGGTGCTCTTTCTAAAGCAATTTTCTTTAGTTTTGATTTTCATTGGTTTAATAGGAATTTCTAGTTTAATAGGACTTTTTGACTCAAAATGAAAATCTTCACCAGAATTTTTATTTTCCACCTCATCTTTTCCCATTTCAACTTCTTGTTGAACTCTTTCTTCTAATTCTTTTCCACCTCTCAGTTGAATAGCTTCAGTTGAATAGCTTTAATTTGCTTCTTGTTCTGATCTTTAGGATTTACTTCAACATTACTTGGTAATGTTTCTGGAGGTATATTGCTAAGTGCATCATGTTTTTGATTACAGCTCCTTGACTCTGTAATTGACTTTCCATTTGCAATATCAATTTTTCCATTGATAACTTTTTCTCCTTACTTTGCAAATTATTAAATCCCGTGAGGTAATAAGGTTTATAGGCTTGATTTCCTTTTATTGATTGTTGGAGCTTCCCACTGGGTTCGCAGCATTGTTTCCCCATTATGGATTTGTAGCATTCAAGTTATTGTTACTCCAACTAAAGTTTGGATGATTCTTCCAATCAGGATTATAATAATTTATAATAATTGGCATAAGGATTGGCATAAGGATTATTAGAACGATTGCTTATTGCATTTAAAGTCTCATAAGAAGATTGAGATTCTATCATTTGTCCAAATGAGTTCTCCGTAAGCACAGGTGTTGTTTAAGAATAATTCATTCCATATTTATCTATCAACTTCGATATAACAACTATTTGAGCAGCTAATATAGATATTACATCAAAATTATCAATATTGGCTACTCTTTTTGAATTTACCCTTTCCGAGGGCCATTGAAAATTATTAATAGTCATCTCTTCAATTAATGAATATGCCTTATCGAATTGTTTTGACATTAATGATTCACCAGCAGTAGCATCAATTATCGATCCAAGAGATCCAACCAATCTATTGTAAAATGTTTGATTTATTAACCAATCTGGCAACACATGGTGTGGACACTTCATAAGGAGATCTTTAAATCTTTCCCATGCTTCATAAATTGATTCCCCTTCAAACTGACAAAAAGATGTAATATAATTTCTAAGCTTAGCAATTTGTTAAGGTGGGAAATATTTAGATAAAATTTTTTGTGATAAATCTCCCCAAGTTCTAATAGATCTGGGTGCTAATGAGTTTAACCACGTCTTAGCTTTATCCCTCAGTGAAAAAGGAAAAAGACTAAGTCTGACAACATCATTTGACACTCCATCATATTTAAATATAACACACAATTCTAGAAAACTAGCAAGGTGTAAATTGGGATCTTCAGTTGGTGTTCTCCTAAACTGATTGTTTTGTACCATTTGGATATAATAATAAGTTTAAGCTCAAATGAATTGGCAGCTACAACAAGGGTTTATATACTCAAATGAATTTCATCTACTGTAGGATTAACATAATCCCTTAAAGGTCTCTGATGATGTTCATTTTCATTTTCAGCATTACTTAAGTTGCAAGCCGTTTTGCTGGAATAATCTATCTCTAAACTACAAACACTTTTTTTAGTTTTTCTAACAGTTCTTTCTAATTAAAATAACTTACTAATACTTTTTGTAACTTCCCCGGCAACAACGCCAAAAACTTGATGCAGGAGGATTTAGTGTAAACTAGTGTTGAGTTAAACTAGATGTTAAACTTTCAAAAGTAAAATTGTTGAAATAAAACAAAGGTTTTTGTTGATAAGAAGTTCAAGTATGAGAAAACATCATTCCCCTTTATAATGAAAATATGACTTGTGAAGAAATTGAAATCATTTAAAAAATATATTTAAAAACTGTTTGTGCCAAATAGAAACAATCCTATTCTCTACCCTCTTCCAAGCACTATAAAAAACATTAACTAATCCAGAGTTTGGTCCCTGATTCCATGGTTAAGCTGAGAGGATATCGGCTGTCGCTCCAGAGCTCCCACTACTCCCTCACCTGAGGGCTAACATGCTCCCATTAGTTTCCAATTAACTGAACCAAATTAGGGATTCTAATCTTTCACCTTAAAATCTTCCAAGTCTACATCCAACGAAGTATATTTCCCTATTTATATGCACCCAATCCAATGGATGACATACTCTCCCATGAAATTAAATGTGATTCTCCCTTTGTTGTAGAAATCATATCCCCTTTTTAGAACATATGTTCCTCAACAAATTTTAACGATCCAATTGGCCATATTGAAAAGTAAATGAAGATCAGAGTTCAAATCATCACAAATTATTGACATTTAAAACCGTATAAAACAAAATTAATTCTTCACAAAACCATTTCTTCAAAGTAGGGAGAAGGATAAAGAAGAATACTCAAAATTCATGAGAAGGATACGATAAAACCCAAACTTCATATATAAAAATAAGTTTACAAACAAAAGAAATGAAAAATACAACTTGTCTTACAATCCTTCCCTAGCAAATCCCTAGAAGTTCTCTCCAAGCCTTTCTCTCTCTACAAGCACTCTCAATTCTCTCTTAGAAGTGTAATAAAGAATAAATCTCTCACTTTTCCTCTCCTCTTATAACCCTAGAAGATAATCTCCAAACCCTTGACTTTCTCTCTCTATCTCTCCCTCTTGGTTCTCACGTCACCTATCCTTTTTCACCCCCACCCCTCTTGAAGTTCTTTTCCAACTTGATTTTATTTTGGGCTGTCTCATTTGAAAATAATTTCAATTTCCCTCAAAAATTCAAATGTCAAATCTTTGAATTCAAAAGATGTGCCTCTTTGATCCAAGAGTCAAATACCTTCAAATTAGAACCTTCCAAAGTGTCTAGATGGATTGAATCACTCCATGAGGTGTTTAGAACAAGTGTCCCTTTGAAAATTTGAGCAAAATTTGTCTCAAACCACCTTAATTTGAAAAAGTCAAATTTGGAGCAGCATGCGCCAAACCCCAAAATTGGTTAGTTTTGCTCCAAATTTTGCTCATTTTGCCATTTTTGCTCCAAACACCTAAAAATTGTATACCTGTAACAAAAAAATTATACCTGCAATAAAAACACAAAAATACATTTCTTTAAAGTGTAATATTATCAAAAATAAGCATAAAAATGGTACTTAAAACAGTATATTATTTTTGTGTATCACTAACCCAACACAGAATTCCCTGGATGTGGTCACGCCTGGTTTGAACTTAGCCACACCACAATGTTTCTCAGCGTGCTCACACCTTGTCCGGCTGTAGCCATGCCCAACGTTGGCATCGCCACGTCTAGTACCACGCTAGTGATCTGTGGCTCTCCCTTTAATCCAGTGAAAAATCGTTGCCTCGGCTCGTCGATGGAGATCTATGTGCTTTCTAACCACCGAAATATTTGTGACCATCGATCTACCCCATTAAAATGGCTTTCACTGAGGCTTCTGCAACTACCTCTAAAGGCTAAAAAAGGCGCCTCCTCCACTGTTGTCGACGCAAACAAACTAAGAGCACAATTCAAGACTTCGACATTTCCCCACTGATCGTCAGCCTCGAGCGCAGAGAAGAACAACCCAATCCTCCTTCTCTTGGTCTGGGGAACACTGTCACCACTTCTTTGGTAAGCCTCTCCCTCCCCTCTGTTTGATTCTTAATTTATCTTGGGCTTTGACTTACTCAAGATTGAGTTAAGAAAACTCAATCAATTAGCCTCGGATTAGGCTTGGGTTGGGGCCTTACTCAAGTCGACCCGACTAACCCTAACCAAAACCTTAACCCTAATCCAAAATTATACCCTAGTGACCATACTCGAATCAAAACACAAGTCAACCCATGTCCAACCCAGGTCAACTCAGCTCCAACCCAAATCTATTCCAGTCCAACCTAGGTCCCACCTAGGTTTGACTTAAGCCAACCTCAGTCCAACCCAAGTCTAACTCAGATTAACCCAGGTTCAACCTAGGTCCAACCTAGGTCCCACCCAGGTCCAAGTCCCAACTATGTTTTACCAATGTCAACCTCAGTCCAACCCTAGTCTAATTCAGATCAACCCAGGTGCAACCTAGTCCCATCCAGGTCTAATTTAGGTCAACCCAGGTCTAACCCAAGTTTAACCCAGGTCAACATAAGCAAAGATTAGCTTACTCCACATCATACCTAACCTCAGTTATGAGCTGATCTTGGATAAAAACGTAGTTTAACTCAGCTTAACAACAACCCGAGTCTAATTCAAGCCAAATATATGTTTTCATATATCATGCTATTTAATCTTTTGCTTCATGTATTTCTTGTGTAGCTTTCAAAAATAAAGTTAAAATAGTAAAAAAAAAACACATAAAAAAGGAGGAGAACATCTCACAAGATTGTTCTCTCCTTAAAATTTTAAAATAAAACAAAATTTCAAAACATATGAAAACCTTAATTTTTCACCACGACTTGAAGACTTATGGATTCAAAAAAAAAGAACTTGAATTAAATATTAAATCTCAAATAACATCTAAATCACTCCAAGATATTGAACAAAAATCTAACTTTGGCATATCCGACATGCATGCTAGGTAAGCCAACTTAGACACCAAAATTGAGGATCATACACCTAGTCTAGATTAGTCCAAACATAGAGACCTAAGTAAGCTTAATAAGTGCCCTTGTTAGTCTTAGGGACTATGGCATATACAAAAACAACTTACCCCCTAAAAGTGGAGGGAATACCTTAGTATAATGCATCCCATGGTTACTGACAAAGGTATTTTAAACCACTTTTTCTATGAAACCTCTACATGTTACGATCATAGCTCTCAAGGAAGATTTCTGGCTATAAGGTTGGTTATAGTTGAAGGATACAAATTTTTTAGGGATGATGGAAACTTAAGTATCTTGACCAAAGATGTTATTCCCAAAATCTAGGTTAGTCCACTCATCAGGATTCCTTATAATGCCTAAGGTTTCACTTCCATCTAGAAATCTTTCTCACCCAACTCTGTCCTTTAGTTTAAGATTTTTTATCCCTTCAGCCAACCAAATCAAGTATACATAAGTTCTCTTTTAACCTCACCTAATCAATTAAAACTCATTACCAAACTTTTTAAAACTCTTCAAACATCACTTTTTGGGGAAAGCCTCCACCCCTAAACAGTTAAAACCCTTATGCCTTTTTGTGAAACACCATTATTGAATTATAAGCCCCATCACCTTGAGCCGACTACTCCTTCACCTCCATTACTTCAATTATGAAAGTCCAATCTTGATAACCTAACTCATTATGTTAATCAACAGTTTTCTTTAGGTTTCCCAACTCTAGAGATCTAATTAGCCATGAGAACTTATTCTTGTAGAGAGCAAGACCCAAAAAATAAATAAATATTATCTTACACCCATAAGATAAGGGAAAAAAATCCTTATTCCACAGACTTACGAAGGTCTTAATAATCTGGGTGATCAAACCTACTTTTAAGGTAATATTTTCTCTCCTCATGAATATATATTATTTTTTAAATGTCGTGCCCTGACATCTAGATAGAAGCCTCTCATATGTTTTTTGGTGCAATGCCACAAAATTATTCCACTAATTTTTATTCTAGTGGCTCCATGATACACCCTATTTCTGAGTGCAGAGGTCTCACGCAAGTGTATGTGTCATTTCAATAATAACAGATTTTGAGTATGGAATATCAATCCCATAGGGAATGAAGGAATTAGACTTAGGAGATGTTCTAGCCTACTAGTTTTATTTCCTAGTTTGGAATTGAAAGTAATTAAAGGTTCTAAAAAATACTACTGAATTGCAATTTAGTTTAAAGATTAATTCCTATAAAATTTTTACTCATCCTAATTATATTGGTGATTATCAAGTTATAAAGCTACCTTCCCTTGCTATCGTTTAAGTGGTAGTGTAGAATATGTAAAGTGTCAATTGTGAATATGGTTAGTGACAAATAGGATCAATTCTCTTATTTACTGTCTCCTAAGTGTATAAAGAAGTTTGGTTATATTGATTTTTATTCCTTAAGCCCAAACTTAAACTAATCAAAGACTATATCCCTAACATTTGCATCACCCTACAAAGTACTTGCACCATACCATACAGATCAATGTGAATAACCTAGTTGTTCTACCATACCTCTCCCGAGTCATTCTAGATCGCAACACATTTTAATGAATCACTTGGCCATAATAAAAAGCAAATAAAAATCATAAAGTTATTCATCACATTCAAGTTTAAAAATAAATTTTAGAATTGCTTTGCACTCCTACACCAATTACTTAACCATTAAAATGAAAAGTAAAAGATATCTACTCAAAAAATATAAAGAACACACCAAAAAGTATCATTTGAAATAAGAAAATCCATTAAAAATTGTGTTTACATAAATAAAATTAGATAAATACACAATACTTAACTTTTTATCTCCTTAAAAAGCTTCGAGAATGTTTCTCCAAAGATTTGTTGATCCCCTGCGACTTTACTGAACACTCTCCTCCTAACACAACTCAAATCCCTCACCAAAGGATTAATGAAACCTATCCCATTCTTTCTTACAACAAACTTGCCTTCACTTCACCAAAACATCCCCTTCCTCTTCACAAAAGAGCTCCTTTATCAGGCTAAATAACTCTCCAAATTGTGGATTTAAACTTCTGAAAACTACCCATACAGTTTATGTTGCCAAGGTGTCATGAGGCTATTACTTAGGCAGTAGTGTTTTGGTCTGCATGTTCTAATATGGGCACTTAGGCACCCAATATAAATATATATAAATTAAAAAGTTAAATTCTTATTTTTCTTCAGGATCAGGTTTTTTGTTTTGTTGCAAAATAAAAAAAATATAAGTGAAAAATACAATCAGAACTATTGTTATACTGTGCATAAGCATTGAGTACGGGATCATCTTCCCAGGCAACGGTGCCAAAAAAACTTGACCCATGGCAAATGCATCAAAGCTTAGGTGGATTACGCAAGTACAAGGTCAAAGTAGTGTTGGATTTTCTTTTTGTCTAGATTGTCGATCCCACACAAAAATGGGGTGAATTAATTTAGGAAAATGTTCTAGCCAACTTAATTTGTCCTCAGTTTGGAAATTAAAGAACTTAAGTTAAGTTACCAGTCCCTATTACAATGCAAATAAGTTTAAATTTTACTCATACACCTACGTGAATTGGTGACAACCAGGGTTTAAAGCTACCCTTCTTTGCAGTGATAGTAGTGGAGTGTAGAAAATGATAAAATGCAAATTGAAATGTGGCTAGTGAAAAATAGAAAAATTTATCTTCTTTACCCTCTCTCGAGTGCATAATGAAGTTTGGTTCAAGTGGCCTTAATTCCTTGAGCCCCACTATGAACCCAATCATGATTATCTCCCTATTTATTTGCATCTCCCTACAACATACTTTTTCTTCATACCGTATAGTTCATCGTGATCTTCTGAGATGTTCATTTCATAGCCCTCCCAAGTCTTCATGGGTTCACAATATATTTTAACAAAACATTTTGCTAGAATCATTGGTAAATAAAAATTAGAAATAAAATTAACAAATTAAATGGTTAAAAGCAATTTAAAAGCATTTCCACATTCCTACACATCCTACTACATCACCAAATGGAAAAGGTTGGAGAGATTACACTTAAAACATAGAAAAAACTCCAAAAGATTTCATTGAAACAAAGAGAATCTATATATTAATGTGTTTATAAAAAATTTCAAGGCTAAAACACAATAATACTTATCACTCTCCCTCAATACCACCTTGAGCATGCTCCACAAATTCCCTAGCTGCTTTTGTGTAAACTTTGCTCACTTTAATACTTAGATACTCAGCAGCTCCCTACTTTAAATTTGCTCTTTCTAGCTTAGAGCAAGCCTTCATTGTCACGATCAGTGAAACTTCCCTTACTCTTCTCCAAATGCTCTCTGAAATTCTCTAGAAACTCCCTTTCTAAACTCTCTCCTAAAACTCCCAAAAGGACTCCTGACTAATGTCTTCGAGTCATTCTTACATATCCAGTAATATCGTATATTCAAATTGCTTCTGATCCGCCAGAATGATGCTTCGAATAGGTGGATTGAACAGCTGTACCTGCATAGAATTCTGTCCCGGTGCCTAGGCACCCAACATTTCTAGCGCCAAGTCCTTAACATTGATAGCTGAGGCCTTGGTGACAAGTGGGTGGTACTTAAGCACCTTCCACGCAGTTTCTCAAATTGGGGCTGGCGCTTAGGTGCCCCAAAAGTTTAGCGCCAATGCCCCAACTCACTTTGTAACCTCTTAGACCATTTCAACTCATTTACACTCCATATCTTTTCTAATTAGCTCTACTCCTATTACCTATTATACCCGTAAGAAAAACATAAAAATAACTTTCTTTAAAGTGCAATTTCTCTAAAAAATGTGCAAAACATAAAGGAATTCAAGCAGTCTTTTCACACATCAACAATCCATGATGTTTTTTGACACCTAGTGCAAGAAGAGTTTTCTTTTGAGGGATATAAGTCATCTTTTCTCTACTTGATGTAGTTCTCAAGAGCCACATATGTTGGCTAAGAATTTCTTTCAACACTCTATTTCAATAAGGGTTCAAGCATTCAATCAATGATGCTTATTATGGTAGATTAAACCCATATGAACAAAGTTATCTATATGAGATGCTTGTGATGTGCCCCTTTGTTATGTTTTCCATGCTACTCTTAAAGGTGAAGCAAATACTTAGTTTTATTCATTCCTTGAAGGGATCATTTATACCTTAAATGAGCTTGCTAAGTTTTTTGTCGAGTGATTCATTTAAAATCAATGAATTGTCAAAGACTCTTCTCACCCTCCTTAGATTCATCAAAGTGAGGGAGAGTCACCAAAAAATTATTTCCAGAGCATTATTTGATAAGGGTGAAAAACTTCACTACAACTACAAAAAGTGATTCATGTCAACGTTTGAGGCATAATGGTGATTGGGTAGTCTTTCATTTAGAAATCAAGTAAATGAAAACAAATTTTAAGGGACAACTTTAACTACAAATTTAAGGGGATACCCATTTCAACATCTTAAACATGGCCATAATTAAAAAGAGCTTGACATTTAAGAGATTATTAGTAGAAATTCATTCCCACATAGAATCTTCCCAATGGATTATGTATGTTGATGGATCCTTTAGAAGTTCTAGAGTTGGAGATAAACTATTAAATTTTTTTCATGAGCAAGACATTTTATAATATGGGATTCACTTGAAATCTTCTGCAATAAATACGGGTGACTGATATCTTAGCTGAAAGGAGACTCAATGTTCATAATTCACACTTCAAATAAAATCTTACCTTGGTTAAATCACTCATTATTTGTATCAAGAAATAACATTTGATTCACATACTTCAAGAATACAGTGTAATATCCATGATAGCTTTTAAATAAAAATAATAATAACACCAAAGTCACTCACTCTCACACCCATCAATCTTGGTGATGATCTCAAAGCTAGATTATCAATCATCTATTTCCATATCAATATATGGACATTAGTCTACCAGTGAAGCGGCCTCATATTTAATCATGGAAGAATAAGTCATTATAATAAAAAAAATCTCAAAATAAAATTCTTTAGCCCCTATCTGAGGCTCTACAATTGACATGTTCGTCAATAAGTAGAGCATACTTAACAAAAGATCAACTCCTTAGTAAAGAGAACTAGCTATAAGTTTTCTCTCAGCATTGCATCCTCATATTGGAGTTCCTCCTCATCTTAAACTAGAAGTTGATCTCATTAAAATTATCAGGTATGTGCACCTATCTCCATTAATAAACTACAAATAACCTAACCCTATCACTTATACTAATACAATCTTCAACTTTAAGAAGGAATTAAAAGGCTAGTTTATTAGGGACTTCTCTATTATTTTACATGCTTATTTAGATAATACCTCTATTGGAGGAGTAACACATTCAAAATGAAAAAATAAGAATATTGAAAAACACCATTCTTTAGTTTGCTTGCGATCATAAATTTAAGAAAATATTTTGGTGCTAGATAACTTGGGTGAAGTGTTGGGTTTCTAAACTCTCTTTTTCATTTAGTCAAAGGAAGAATGGAAAGTGTCATGTTTCCGCTTCGGGCGTCAGGTCATCGAACAAGCACTTAGCTGATTTTGCTTCAAATGCTTTCCTGGTTAACATGTAATACTGTAACTTACATAATAGACACAAATACCCAAAAAGCCTAAAAATGATACATATAATGAAGTAAATATAGGGAATAACACATCACCAACTACTACTTTTGTAGCAAAAAA
Source organism: Phalaenopsis equestris (assembly GCF_001263595.1). Lineage (NCBI taxonomy): Eukaryota > Viridiplantae > Streptophyta > Magnoliopsida > Asparagales > Orchidaceae > Phalaenopsis > Phalaenopsis equestris. Next base: position 150,371 of record NW_018236993.1, on the reverse strand, counting down.
CTATGGATTTTATATCTAAATATTCTTATTAAAATAAAGAACCATAATAGTTGTAGCCATATTATGGCTATTACAGATAAATTATTTTTGTAAATCTATGATGACCATCTTTTTAATTAGATCTTCTTCAATGTAGAAGAAGAACTCATCTACGTACTTATGATTACGTAGTGAATTTTTTTAATTGGACTAGACTCTGTGGTTATTTAGCTTTCTAGGGTTTTACACATAAAAATATTGGTGTCTCTTCTGCTACTTTTTATTTATTGTTGTGTGTATATGTGAGTATGTGTGGTTGTGCGTGTGAGTGTGTGTGTCAAGTCTTCGTTTAATGATAAAATGTTAATTTATCACTCTACCACCATAATACTTCCAACACAAAATATTTTGGTGTCATATGTGGGAAATAATTCCCTTATATAAGAGTTTACGCTTCCTCAAGGGCTAGCAAAAACAGTACATATTCTTCTTGCTATAATACTCGACATTCCATGGCCTAACACTAACATTTAGGATAGTATATAATAGAGGGGTAAATATTGAAGGAGTCTAAAAACAAGATTCACTAATGTTTTTGGGAGACCCGAAAATCAACAATAGTACACATTGGAGGGGTAAAATCACCTCATAATTCGCAAATTAGAGGTACATAATTTGTATCCCCCACCCCACACACACTAAAGTTCCTTCTAAAGAAACTGACATCTTAGGCACTACCAGATTTATACATCCCTCATACATAGCCAAGAGTAGCGGTAAACCTCCAAAACATGTAGAGAACTTTGCTTGACCTTAGGCAGTACCTGATGAGTTACGATGTTGAGTGCAAGAATTATTTCCATAGAATGCATATAAGTAATTTTGTAATCAAATTAGTTCTCAAGTGTCATATATCTTGGCCAAGACAGACTCTTAATACCATGATCCCATAGGGTTCAAAGTTTTGAGTATTGATTCTTATGATGGACATTTGTCCCTTATGAACAAATTGATTAATATGATGAACTTTTGAAGTACTTCTTTCTCAAGGATTCCAAGAAACTCTAAAAAGCTATGTGTGTACTTAGTTTTATTCATTTTCATAACAAACCATTCTTACCTTTGATGAGCTTACTAAATTGTCTATGGAGCAGTTCATTACAAATCAAGGAATTTTCAAAAACTCATCTCACCTTTCTAGGATTCAACAAAATGAGGGAGAGTTGCCAGAACATTATTTCTAAAGCCCTTTTCCATGGTGAGGCAACCTCCACTATAACCTAAAAAGATTTTTCACCTAAATTCCCTAGACATGATTATGGTTGGGTAGTCTACATACATTTTATTTATATATAAATTCTATGAGAATATGTTGAGGGTAAGTTCTCACGACAACTCAAAAGGGACCTCATGTCAGCATCTTAAACATGAACACAATTAACTAGTTCTAAAAAATGATGATAATATTATTAGCAATTCATTTCCCCCTTAAAATTTTTTTGATGAGCTTTGTACATCGATAGAACCATTAGGAGTTCTAGAGTCAAAGCTAGAGTATAGCTTATTTCTTCTAAGCTAGACAATTTGTAATAGGAGCTTCACTTAAAATTGCCTACAATGAATAAAAATTGTTAAATATTTTGCAGGAATGTGATTTTAGTGTTCATATTCATAAAAAAGAAGAACTTCATAGCTTGGTTAGATTGCTCCTTGTTTGTATTTAGACATACCAAATGATTCACATACGTAGGGAAAATAATCTGACCTTCTTGATAGCTTCTAAGTAGAATGCTTACAACAATAAAGTAATCCACTCTCAGACCTACCATTCCATGTGATGATCTCAAAGCAACAACATTAAGCATTTATTTTTTATTTCATTGTATGTATATTGCTATAATTGTAAAAAAGCCTCTGCTTTACCAGTGGAAGAACATGTCCTCACAATAAATAATTTAAAAAATGGGATTCTTCATCTCTTATGCAAGGCTTGATAATAGACATGTTTTTCAATTGGTAGATCTTACTTAGTCTAAGATCAACCACATACCATAGATGTCTAGATAGATAGAAATCTCTCAATTTCCCGTCCATACTAAAGTTCCTCCTTAATCTAGTCAAGAGCTTGAGCTGATTAAAATTATAAGTTCTACACACTTGCCTCTATCATTGGCCTCCAAGTTAGCTCGCCCTTCCACTTTTACTAAAATAATTATCAACATAAAAAATAACTTAAAATTCTAGTTTGGTAGGGACCTTTTAGCAGCTTCACCGGCTCGTGTGGATAACAACCCACTACGAGAAACAAATCCAAAAAGTAATAACAAAAAAATTGCTAAACATCATTCTTGAGTATGACTAAAACCACATTTCCAAGAAAAGGTTCTGAGCACCTGATGAACAGTTTTGAGTGCCAAATTTTCTAGCTCTCTATTTCACATGGTCAAATAAAGCATAACAAGTGTCAGGTTTTTGCTTTGGCCTCCGGTTGTCAGACCAATACATAGGTTATTCTTGCTTATAATACTCCCTTTTTACTAAAATGTAATCCTGTTAACTGAAAGGAAATTGAAACTGCCCTAAAAATTGTATAAAATGATAAAAATAATTGGCTAAACATTGGAAATAACATTTAATAATCTTTACACATAACAAACTATGGCTTTTTAGCAAAAAAAAATGAATTTTTTTGCTAACTACTATGATTGTAGCTAAGAACCACATTTTCTTACCTCAATTATGGCCATTATAGTTAAATTACTCTTGTACCAAGGTGATTATCTTCATACTTCCATCTTCTCTAATTCAAGAGAAGAGTTAGCAAATGTACATACAATATGTAGTCGATTTCTTTGAATAGGCTAGGGTCTAGTGGTTTTTAGCATTTAAATGGATTTTTCATGTAAAATTAGGCTATACTTTTGATACTTTTCATTTATTTGAGTCTGTATCATGAATCTTCCTTTAATGCTACAAAAATAAATTCTCACTATGCCACTTCAAATTTTGTGACCTACAACATTTTTTCAACATTCATGGGAAAAGAAGTCCCATCTACAAATGCCTAGACCTCTTCGAGACAGATAATAAATAGAATACATGATATTAGCTCTAATTTTTTACATTCTTTGGAATAATTCGACAGTACAAGATGCTAAGTCATTGCTTCATTTTTTAATGATAAACATCACCTTGGTAGCAAAAAACTCCTTTGATTCACTTTAAGGTCGTGAATAAAAAAATAAGTACGTATAAAAAAAGGACTCTTGAACTTTTATTAGAAACTCAATATTGAATAATAGTAAATACTAAAGGGGCACAGTGAATTCAAGATCTGATGACTAAAGGTACACAATTAGTACCCCCTCACACTGCAGTTCCTCCTTATGAAGCTGACTTGCTGACACTACTAGCTCCACACATCCATCTCACATAGCCAATTTGAAAGGGAAATATCTAAAACATGTTGAGAACTCAACCAAATAAAATTCATGATGAGTTATGATGTCTAGTGTATGAAGAGTTTTATTTAAGGGACGTAAGTCTTTTCTCTACTCAACATAGTTCACAAGTCATATATGTTGGTTGAGATCATCCTCCAACACCCAATTAATAGATTACTCTTTTGATGGGCCATATGAACATATTGATCACTATGATAAGCTTCTGATGTGCTTCATCTGTTATCTTTTGCCTTCTACACTTTAATGTCAACCAAGTATTTACTTTTATTTTTTTTCAGGAAGAATCATTCTTTTCTTTGATGAATTGGCTGAAATGTTATGCAGAGTAATTCATTACAAATAAAAGGATTGTCAAATGCTCTTCTCACCTTTATAAGGTTAATTAAAGTGAGAGAGAGAGAGAGCCACAAAAAATATTATTTTTGAAGCACTTTATAATGAGAGAGGGTAACCTTCACTACAAACTCAAAACATTGTTAACTTCAATGTCTTGGGCATGATTATGGCGGGGTAGTTTTCACACATTTCGTTTAGAAATTAATTTTATGAGAACCAATTCTAGACTGAGGGTAAGCTTTCACTATAACTATTAGGGGACACTCATGCCAACATCTTAAAAATCACCATAGTTAAAAAATAACTGACATTCATTATAATATTATTAGCAATCCATTTCCTCCTTAGAATCTTCCTAATGAACTATATACAATGATTCAACTTTTAGGAGTTCTAGAGTATGTGTTTGAGTATTACTTCATTTTCCTAAGCAAGTCATTTTGGAAAATGGTGTTCTCCTTAAAGCTTATGTAATGATTATGCATCATTGACTTTCTTAGTGGTAGGAGACTTTAGTGTTTATAATTCATAGATGGAACATTATCTTAGCTTGGTAAAATCACTACTTATTTGTATCCAAACATATCAAATGATTAATTTACCTAAAGAACATAATCCAAGATTCTTGATAGCTTCTAAGTAAAACACTTGCAACAATGAAGTCCCATTTACACATCCATAATTTTAGGTGACAACCTCAAATATAGATGTTACCATAGATGTCATTAGTTGCCACCTCAATTACTGGTTGTTCTCCTTGCCCCGTTTATTATAATTGTCAACCACCAACTATCAATTTTGCTACTAGCCATCGCTCGCCCGCTCTCCCGTCATCATCAACTACCACCAATTGCATTTGATTTCCATCAAGTAGTGTCCCCCATTTTTTCATTGATTTACTTTGAATTCATTTAACTTCAAGTAAAAAATAAAAAAAAAAAACTGTATTTTTTTTACTATCAACTCCAAATCATAAATTTATTTATATTTTAAAAACATAATTTTTCTCTCTAGCCAATCAAATGCTCTCATAGGACACAATCTAGAAGTTTTTGCTAAAATTATAATTTCAATTTACAAGATAAGTTTTATTCATTCGCAATAAGTTTTTCTAAGCCGATTTCTCTTGGCGTGTCGTATTAGTTGGTTCAGAGAGCAAAACCCTAACGAGCTCCTTGCCTGTCATCGCTTTGCCATTTCGCATTGGCGTGGTAGCTCCGGCGATGTCTTCCACTCTGCTTGAGGTTACGCGGTCGGCTCACGAGGATGTGGAGCGCCTTGAGCGTCTCATCGTGAAGGAGCTCCAGCGCGAGCCCGCCTCCAACCGCGATCACCTATTGCAAAGCCATCGCGTCCGCAACATGATCGATACCATCATCAGCACTTCCCATAAACTAGTACGCCTCCTCTCTCTATCTTTCCGTTTATGCGTTTTTTTGGGAGTTCTCATTACGTGTGACTTCGTTCAAGGTTGAGATATACGAGGACAAGGATAACGCCAGGAAGGACGAGATTGCTGCGCTTGGGGGTCAGACAGCAAGTGGCGTAAATCTTTTTGGTGCTTTCTATGACCGATTGAAAGAGGTGTGCTGTCTTAGAACTTCTAAAACCAAAACTATGGGTTTCTCTTAAGGTCTTCTATTCATATTCCTTTTCTATGAAAATGATGGCTGCTGATATATTTTTATTGAAGAGTCCTGCATGCGTGTTTGTTTTGCCCGGTGTTCTGTATTCTGTTTTTATTCTTCGAGTTCCAGACTTCCACTTGAGCTTTCCAAGTTAGTTGGTTGTATATGACAAAGTTGATTCAGCTGGTTTCTTTGAAAGAGCTTGTGTGATGATATGCTTGGAAGATTGATTGGGTACGCTCTACCATAATTGAATCGGCACTTCTTATATGCCAAACGTTTCTGATTACTGGTTGAAGCCAGTTTAGCGATTAAGCTTATTTTTAAGTATGTGTTGAAACTGGATTGACTTGTTAAAATATTTAACTGCAGAATAATTATTTGAATAATTATGTCAACTAAATGAGGGCTATGATGGATTTGTTAAATTTTTTGAACTCATTATGTATGATAAACGAATTCTGAATTGCTTTTTTTTTGCTGCTTTTTAATTCCTTTAATAATTTATTATATCTCAACAAAATCAAAATATTTTAATCCCAGTATTAATGTTCCAACATGTTTTCATCAATATTTTTATAATCTTTATTTAAAGGATTGATTTAAAAATGTAAAATTGGTTGATATTTGATTGCACAGTTGCAATTTTAAATTCCAAATGAGGAAGGATGATTAAGAGAGGAGGGATGAAAATTTTGGGAAAATCATTAGAACTAAACTAGTTTTCTCCATTAAATTCTCCTTTTTATCTCAAGGACACAGACGGAGTCGTGACTACAGGATGAGAGTAACGTCATTTGAAGCAGACAAAGCAACAGACAATCAATGCCCTAATGCCGTCGTAGGGTGACTACGAAGCAGAGGAAGCTGAAGAAGCTGTTGATGCCTAGCAATGCAGATGACCCAAACGACTCTCTGATACCATGAAGAAATGGGGAGAAACTATATTCTCCTATTCCATCGTATTTAAATTACAACCATTGTCTAGGGAAAATATGATTAATGAAATTTCAATTTATCAAATACAAAATAAACAATAAAGGAAAGACATATAATATGCTAAGAAACAAAATAACTGGAGTAAAACGGAAATAGGAAACTACCTCCAATATCTTTCACAAATTGATCATATGGGACACATATGGCTGGTGGCCTGGGCTACCTATTAGGGACATAGTGTCTTTGATTTTATTGAATTTAGCTTGAGCAACTGTTATTGTTATCTTTTGCTATTTTGAATTGCACATAATTCTTACAAATCATGCTCGATGAATGTCTTACTGCAGCAGGAGCTACACTTTCTTTTCTCCATATAAGAACACGATTCCCCAAATTTCGAACCATGATATATAATTATAGTATTATACATCTCCAACCCCTCCCTCTCATGTGCATGATCACTCTCTCTCTTGCTAAAAACAGACCATGCTTTCGTCGCAAATCATTTCTCCTATTTGCATTTGGGGAACTAGTTCCAATGATGATGTATTTTTCATCTCATTTCCAGCCTCCTGGCAACACATTCTCTAACACTTGTGTTTATATTATTTGTATTGTTCCTTGCAATTCACAGTGCAACTCCCTTGCTCTTGCAATTTGCCTCCCATACATGTGCATGGTCTGTGTCAATGACTCAACCAACATGATATTTCCTTATCAGCGCATTGTTTATGCCTTATTATTTATCCCTTTTACTTGTTTTTCTTGCCTTATTTACTCCAATGTCGTGTCTCAACGCCTCTCTTTTCTATGCGCCTACTATTCCCTCTATCCTTATGTCCCTCATAGGCATGCGTTTTGTCTTTCGTTATTTGTTTATCTCTCCCGAACCTTCTCCTGCTCCTCTCCTTGTGCTTGCTCTGAACATCGATCTTAGCAAAAACACTTATTGATCCTTTTCTTGCTTTACATGCTCTTCGAATCCTCCCTCAAAAGCTCACATGCTATAACTAGTTGTGATCTTGATACTAATGTCCCTTCTTCTTCTCTTACTCACGTGCACTCTAGCCTCACCCGTATGTATAAAATATTTTACTTCTCTTATATAGACATACCAATTGTAGTATCTATAAGAGAAATACCAAAGTTTATGCAATTATGTCAAGTATAACCTCCTTGAACTCTTCACTCTCTTGAACTTGCACAATATCTATAAGAGAAAAATGCTCTTGACACTAATGTCCTCTTCTCTCTCTCTCACTCTCGCGCACTTTAGCCTCACTTACATATAAATCCAAAATTTTGTTTCTTTTATATAGGCATATCAATTACAATATCTATAAGAGCAAAATGCCAAAATTTTTGCAATTATGTCAAGTTTAACCTTATTGAACCCTTCACTATCTTTAACTTGCTGTAATAATTGGTAAAAAAAAAAATTATCTATGCCACCTTCGCTAAGAGAAGTGTTGCTTGCAGGAAATGAAACGAGTATTTAGCCTCTCTTTTCATTTCTAATCGAACGAGAGAGGAAGAAAACGAGCGAGACTCAGAGAAAGGAAGAAGGAACGACAGAAGAAAGATAAAGAGGGAAAGGAGAGGAGAAAGGGGAGAGAAAGGCACGACTCACCTTATCGTGTGAAGCTGACAACGACGTGAACGGGAAGCGGTTGAAGGGGATTTCATGACATAGAGGAAGTAGGTGAGTGTGAGAGAAGATTCTTGCGCTTGGGAAAAACACGATTGTCTCAAGGAGAAATTTTTTGCATGTACAAACGATTGATTTCGAGCATTTTCGAGGCCTAAATGCAAGAACCGAGTGCTGGGAGTGGTTTTGTGGCAAGGAAGGGCTTTGAAGCTGTGTGCAGAAGCTTGCGAGAAGAGGGTTGGCATAGCTTATGCGAAAGGAAGTTGAACCAAGCAATTGAAAGCGAATTTGCTTGAGAATATTGCGTAGAAGGCAACCAAACCAAGCTTTCAAGGAAAAAAACCGTTTGGGTTTTAATCTATTATATTTTATTTAGATTGATTAATTATTGAAATTTATTAAATGTTCATATTAAGTTTTATTTAATTTGAAAATTTTGATAGAGGATTATTCAAATTGAAGTGATAAGAAGTTCCAACATCATTAAAGGTGATTATTTAATTGAAGGTTCATTATAGTCAAATAAATGTATAAAATAAGTTTTATATTAATGTAGAAATGTGAGGTGGAGAGTATTCGAATTAAAAAATGAGAAGATTTAGCAATATAAATCATATTTAGGTTTCCTATTAAAATTAAAAGTGATTGCTAAATTGATATTGATAATTATGAATAGTAAGTTTTATTGAATGATATCAGATTTTAGCAAGTTGAAGTCATTGGGTTAGAAGGTGGAGGGATCTATGATATTGCACGAAAACAAATGAGAGATCGAGGTAAGTTCTACTTGTATGTTTTTTAATTAGAGGATATGCCAATGCTTAAAATAATGTGTAATGAAGAAACACTTTAGGATTTTGAGACTAATTATAGAAGTAGGATGATTAAGAGAGATGATAAAATTAACCTTATGTTTTTTTCCCTTTATAAACACTAACCGGAGGAGAAAATCAAAGATTAAGTGCCTTCAAGGATCATTAAATAATTTCGAGACAAGTAATTATGTGTCTAAATTACAGTAGAATTTTTTTATTTGTAAATGTATTATGATTTCAATTTTGCACACTTTATGTTATACATCATTGAGGCAGATTATAATTGTTTCTTTATATTATTCTGCTTTGTAAATAGTTGCATTATATTTTTCTTAAGAAGATTTTATAGGATTACATGGTATGTGCATTACAATATAGGAGCACATAATAGTTTTTTTGCTTGACCTATAGATTTAGTAAGATTGCATTTATTCATCAGGTAATTAAAGGTAAAGTGTTTCATAAGAAAATAATATATGATATGAAAAATGAAGTAGTGTGTATATGAATGCTTGTATGTGTATTCTAAGAGGAGTTTACCCCTTTATGATACAAATATTAGATGCCATTGTACTTGCGCATTTAGAGTTTTTTTTACTACTCTAAACAATTGTGATATTTAGATCATTGCCAGCTTGGTGGACGAGATAGTATCGGCCAGGGGCAAGTAAACACCTTTCCACCTCATACAATTGTATAATTTAGACCATGGACCATTATAACGATGATATAATATCAGTCAAGGGTGTATTAGATTATGTTTAACGGTGCTCTGAAGAATGATATAAAAGTTAAGAATATGAAGCATACTAAAGCTTAAAGGCTTACACATTGAAAAGTAATATAAAAAAGAACACATGTAGAAATTCTAGATTTTTTCGATTAGCAAATATCAAGTATGTATCTATTATAAATTTTTATATGATTTTCTAAAATTAAGTAGTAAAAATCAACATGCATATTATTAAAATTTTTAAGTTATTATAGTTTAGTTGTGTGATTGTTCCATTGGGTTATTTTAGATAACTCATCTCTTATTTTAATATTTTTTAAAGTTCAAACTTTTGAATAAGATGACTTCTAGGAGAGATTTTATGTGCAAAATGTGAGCTCAACAACCTAAAAGGTAAAAATTTTATTTGTTGGTTAAATTGTTTTCTTTAGTGTCTTTTCAGGTTAATTTGGATATTAAATTGTTAGTTATAGAAAGTTTAATTTCAGTGTCCGACCGTTATCTTCTTAGTTAATTTCAAGCCTCGTGCTGAGTCGCAAGAAATGTGATATCAAAGCCAATGTTTAGATTAAACAAAATGATGCTCAATGATTGAATTAAGTTATAAATAATAAAAATTAAAATTTAGCCAAGTCTAATTAAATTAATTTGTTGTTATTTCAAAATTATGAATGATTAGGAGGAAGATGTGATAATGTAGAATAATGTAGAATTTGATATACCGTATAATGTTACACTGAATACTGATGCTTTTTTTTTAAATGAATGCTGATGCTTTTGTTGAGATAATGATTGCAGTGACTCAGATGTTTAAGAATTTTCAGTTTCAAGCCAATTCTAGTGGGAGAGGCCAGATAGACAAATATTTGAAGTTAGTTTCAGAATATGAGGTATCCTCTCCTTTCTTAAGGAAGTCCAGTAGAGGCTGAGAGTTGGCTGATTGGAGTGGAGAAGAATATAGATGGGTTGTCTTGTCCACTAGAGAACAGTGTTACATTTGCCATTTTTGTCTTTTGAAGGAGAAGCTGAGAGATGGCGACAAAGACAGATACAGGAGGAGTTTGGAGATATAACTAGCAACTTGGTGCAGTAGGTGGAGTTTGTGGCAGTCTTTGGAGTTTGGTTTGTACCACTGTCAATCAGGAGACTGAAGCATGACAAGTTTATCCATCTGGTATAGGGTGATCATTCGATAATGCAGTACGAGAAAAAGTTCACTATACTTTAAAGGGATGCATCCTAGTTTGTTCTAAATGCTATGGAGAAGTGTCATAGGTTTATTTTTTTTGACTAAAGGATTCAATCAGAAAACCATTAGTGCTACTTGGGATTGGAGGCTATTAAGTGCTAGTTGAGAAGGCTAGGCGGATAAAAATGGATTTTCATTAGACTTAGAAGCGTGAAGACATACACAAGAGGGAGAACTTCAAACATGTGACACCAATAGTTCATTCTGGAGTCTAATGGGAAGCTGTCAAGGGATAGAGAGGAAGGAGTTGAGTGCAAGATAAGCTTCCTGCTCGCGAGAAAATCATGTTCGACTCAAGGAGGAATTTCCTCTTGTAGAGACGCTCGATCTCGAACATTAGTAAGGTTTGGAAGAAAAAATTGAGGGCTACGAGTGATTTTGAGGTGTGAAAGGGTATGGAGCAGTGTGCAGAAGTGTGCGAGAAGAGGGTTGACGTTGCTTATGCAAAGGGAAGTCGAAACAAGCAAAGGAAATCGGTTTTAGCGAATCTTGTGCAGGAGGCAACCAAACCAATCATTTAAGAAAAAAGCAGGTTAGGGTTTTAATTTTTGTGTTTTATTTAATAAAAATTTTTTTGATACATGATTATTCCAATTGAAGAGAGAAGTTGTGACGTCATTAAAGATAAGTGTTTAATTGGAGGTTAATTATAGTCAAATAAATGTATTAAAATAAGTTTTGTTGCTTATCAATGTTATAAATTTGAGGTAGAGAATATTTGGATACAAAATTGAGAAGATTTATCAACATGAATCATATTAGGGCTTTATGTTTAGTTAGAAGTGATTGCTTTAAATTGATATTGATAATTATGATTAGTAAGTAAGTTTTATTGAATGATATTGGATTTTGGCATAAGGTGGAAGGAGCTGTTATATTCTAGGAAAATAAAAGAGAAACCAAGGGAAGTTTTACTTATGTCTTTTAATTAGAAATGCCAATATTTAAAGTGTAATTGAGAACTACTGTAGGATTTTGAGAATAATTATAGAATTAAGATGATTAAGAGAATAAAATAAACATAATGTTATTGTTTTTTTTATAGACACTAAATAAGGGAGGAAAGCAAAGATTAAGTGTCTTCAAGAATCATCAAATAAGATCAAGTTGAATAAGTATGTTTCTAAATTACAGTAATATTTTTTACTCTAAATATTTTTTTATTTTAGTTTTTCGCACTTTATATTATATATCATTGAGGCTTAAGATTATAATTGACTTTTCATATTGTTCCGCTTTATAAACATTTGCATTATAATTTTTCAAAGTGGTTATATGATTACGTGATATGTAGATTTAGGTATATGTGCATATATCAGTTTATTACATGACCTTTAGATTTAGTAAGTTTGTACTTTTTAATCAGTATGTAGAGGTAAAAAATGTTTCATAAGAAAAGAATGCATAATATGAAGAATGAATTAATGTATATATGAATGTTTGCATGTGCATGCTAAGAGGAGTTTACCCCTTTATGGTGCATGCTTGAGACGTCAGTGTACTCACACATGTAGATATTTTTCTATCATCTTAAACAATTTTGATATTTAGACTGCTAACTGCCGTGCTAACTAGAGAATATCGGTCATGGGCGAGTAAACACTTTTCCACCTCAAACAATTGTGTAATCTACTTCAAAACATCATAAACTGTTTTTCCAATGAAATGATATCAGTTAGGGGTGTATTAGATTATGTTCGATGGTGCTCCTTAGAAGGATATGAAAGTTAAGAATATGAAGTATACTAAAGTTTAAGAGATTATAAATTGAAAAGTAATATAAAAGAGAATACATGTAGAAATTCTAGATTTATTTCATGAGCAAAGATCAAGTATATAGATTATTAATTATTATATGATTCTTTAGAATATATTAGTAGAGACCAACATGCATATTATTTTATTTTACTTGATTGATTGCTCCATTGGGTTATCTTAGCTCATTTCATTGTGTTAAATATTTTTTCAGGTTTCATTTTTTGAATAAGACGAATACTATAAAAGATCTATGTACAGAAGACGAGGTATTAACCTGAAAAGTAAAAAAAAATTATTTGCTAATTAAAATTCTTTCTATAGTGGTTCTTTCAGTTAATTGGCCGAATTGTGACATCTATCATGTCTCATGCCATTATGACATTTTTGGGTGAACCTAAGAGTTTTTGCAAGAGCTCATTATGGTATCTGTTGGGGTGGGACTCGAAGCCTTTCTTGTAGCATAAATTGTGCTGTGCTTAGAGCACTCCTTGTAATCTTTTTGATATAAAACTATCCAAAGGTTAAGCAGTGGTGTCTCCCTTTTTTATATGACCTTTAAACATCTATAACACCTTACTACACTTCCAAAACGTATTGAAATAGTCTCAATTTAATTTCATGAAGATTGGTGATGCCAAGGCTGTGCAATACTTTATTCATATTTAATCAATAGGTTTCTAATGACATATTTCTATTAAAATTTTGAATTCATCATGAATTTAAATTTATTTAAGCTGTCTCAAAGGCATCTTAATTTATTAGAACTAAATGAAAATATGACACTAAATAGGACGCAATGGAGAAATTGGATTCATGTAGCCAACCCCATGTAGTGGGATTAAGGCTTTGTTGTTGTTGTTGTTGTTGTTGTTGCTGTTGTTGTTGTCTCAAATATATACATTATCTCAGAAGCAAAAATCTGCATGTGTTCAAATAAATATGTTCTCATGCTGAAATTTGTGAAGGAGACATAAAGTTGGTTACAAACTTGCGGCTTCCTTGGTTGCTTGATAAAGAAATGATTAGGGCCAAATTTTTTATTATGAAAGTTCAACCTCTATGTCCTTAATAAATACTAGGAAGCGGATTCTACCAGCACTTTTGGGATTTCTATTAGTCTTCAACAATTCAAATATTGTATCAAACCTGCCTCAACAAATACTCTGAACATGTAGATTCTTACGTTGTGGTTTTGAACAAAATATTGTTTGTGATTGGGCTGCAAAATTGTCAAACATAATAATTCTTTTATTAAAAAGTTAAATTCTACATACTCTTAAGTGTAATATACCGATCCTTTGCTTAAAAGAAAAGATAACATAAACTTTGAGCGATGCCCCATATACTTTAATCTTCTTTAGAGATTATACTGTGAATCCAAATGATTCAAATGATATTTTAAGGGGTGGACATACTTTATGGACATAATTGGCGTCAATAGATGACACACAACATCAAATAGTTACTGCAACGAATAAATGCTCACTTCAATGCATCAAAATGCCTGCAAGTAATCTCTTCAACATTTAATATTCTTAAACTTAATTGAAGGTTCTAGTTGATACTTGCAGTGACTCAAGAGGATTATAATGTCTTCCACAAGGGTAATGAATGATCAAATGTTCTTTTTTAGACCAAATTATTGTAACGCCTCCACCCAACATCTCAATTTAATGTAATTTTGACTCATTTGGTCCAAAAATTAGATCAAGAACCGGAATTTGATCTCAATATACATCAAAAGTCATTAATTCAAGGGTCCTTATGAGTCATAAATTTAATATATACATTAAAATTTGCGCTGCGTCGAAAACTTAAATCAAGATAACCCAACGTATTATTTTGCTTGCTTATAATGCGAAGTTTAAGATCTACAAGTTGGGCGTAACTTATCTCTAATTTATAATATAATTTTATAAGGCTTATTATTGGTTTTCTTCTTCTTTCAGTTTGCAAGTGTCAATTATGAGCCTTTTAATGGATAAAATTTCCAATCCAATTTAATCAAGATGATATGAAGCCAGTAAGTCTGTCAAGACAAGTTTATTTAATGGGAACAACACAATACCAATTAGCTCATCCAACCATTTTGACTAATTTGAGTCTGGACAAAACTAACCCGTTCAATCAAACCCTGGGCTTTCAAGATGTAAAACACAACCAACCAAAACTTCCATCAATTCTCATGTTTACAAGCCCACCATTGAAAATCAAATATTTCAATTAAAATCAGACAAACTAAAATCCCATACTTCTAAGATATATCTTCATTTCAAATTGAAATTTATAGCATTTATAGTTTTGCCATACCTCTGAGTTATTGTTGGTCCTTGTACCTTTGAGTTACAAAACACCTTGCTTTGTGATTTTAAAATATTTAATGTAATTTTTATCCTTTGTCACTAAAAGATTTGGTATTAATCTCAAAACATTTCTTTGATACACATGCATACTTCTACCTTGGTTGTTCGTGAGACTGAGTGTAGAAATCCACCCATGATTGATAATTAGGCTCTTTGGACATTATTGTTTGAAGTCTTCTGCTGCTAGTATGCTTAAACCACGGTTCAACCCGAGTGATGGAAACATAGGATCTTATTCGGGTTCACCTGCACCACTCAAATTACTTTAATTGAATTCACATTTTATTTTGAATTTTAGCCTAAAAAAGCTCTTTTGCTGCGAGTTCTTGTGCGTAGGAGGGGTAATTAATTATAGGGACTTTCATAGGTACAAAATCTAAACCCTTGATATAATTAAACTGTGGTTTTGAGTTAGCACAACTTTGTTTAAACCAAATCTAATCCAACTTATGGAATACTGTTCCTGAATTCTCTTGCACATTGGGAATGTTTAAGGGATTTGCTTTTTCCTGAATTATCGTTGAGCTCAATTCCATGGGAATCTAGCTGATGGATCTGTTTCTAGCATACGAACATTTATTGTTTGCTTTTTATTTTGTTAAAAACAATGAGGTTACTTGTTATTGGATCCAAAAAATAATGAGAAAATTTTTAATCCTCAGACATATAAAACCTAATTCTTTTGTTTGTTTTCATCGATTTTATAAGCCTTTTGAAAACCCAATTCTAGATTTATTAGATCATATTTAGGTAAACATAAAATTATTTTGAATGTTCCTACACTAATTTATAATATAATTTTATAAGGCTTATTATTGTAAAATTTACTGCACACATTTTTTCTCCAAATATTTTTCTTTAACTTGTTTAAGTAGCTTGAAAAGCTCAAATAGAATTTAAATTATTTTAAATAGGAATCTATTAATTCAATCTCATTTTTATTGTTTTCTAAAGTTTTAGCCATATTTTCTAATTAATATTGATGAAGTGATGAATATATTATGAAAGTATGTCTTCGGCTGCGATTAAACTTATTCATCACGCTTGAAGAGTTTTGTGGTTATTTTTTTTACATTGTTTGTATAATGTAATTTATTTTTCATTTTTCTGAACTCACCTGAAGATTCGAGAATACCATAGGCGCCACCCACTTGCACGTGTTATTGATCCTACTGAGGAGTTTGAGGAGTTGCTTAAAGAAGAACCACACATTGAGTTTAGCGGCGAGGTAAATATCATCTTCTATGGGCATCTGAATACCATTTTCATTATCTATAACCTATCTAAGTTTGTAGCAATTTTACAAATTTAACTGGGTGCTGTTTTTTTTCCAAAATATTGCTGACACAATCGGGTGAATGCTTCTTGGAGTAGGCGATCCAGTCATATGAACTTTTATGAAAATGCATCTTTCTCATTCGGCTTCTGCATTGTTACATATTTTTTTTTTAGATTGTTCTTAATGATATGCTTGCATATAATTGTAGTGGATTTAATTGGTGGTAGTGCTGCTATGCTCTTCTTTCATCCGTTCTCTCTCCCTGCTTTATTTCTATGAATCTTCTCTTTAGAAAGGGCATATCTAGTGCATATGGCTTTTCATCCGTATGGAGTGTGGGAAGGTTGGTGTATGCATCCTTATTCATTGTTGATAATTTGTTTCCATGGTTCCAACCTATCATCTCAAGGTCACAGGAAGGCAACCTATGATTGTTCTTGACCTTATTTATTCTTCTATTCATGGAAGCTACAAGGAGGAATATAAAATTCAAAATTGGAAGATGCAAATTATCTTTTCATTCTTATTCTTATTGATTTTTCCCTTCATTAAAAGTAGGAAACTGCAAATTTTTTTTTTTTCATTTTAACTCTTGTTTATTTTTTACCTGTGCTTTAATGTGGATAAGACAAACTAAAAATTCTACTGTTTTTTGCATTTGTGATATCCATGGGCGGTATTTTTGATGCTTTAGTAATAGCAATTGTGAGATGGTAGATTATTTTCCTTACGGATCTTGTTAATTTTTTTAAAACTTGTGGAGACCGGAGCCCAGAGGAATTGAGATTATGTAGTTTTCTGCTTGTATATTTAACCATGTAGGACAAGAATGCTGTTGTTGGTGTGTTATCTTTTGTGAGGTTTTGCTAGTTAAATAATTATATTTTAATACATCAAAGTTATATAGTGTGATGAGTACTACCAGTCAACAATGGCACCGTTTTCTCATTTTAAGTTGTGAATACTTGTGTAGATGAGTCCATCATGAATGAATGATTTCGGCTCTTTCTATTGTTGTCCATTTTAGCTTCGGTATGCTGTTATAGTACTAATTGTTTTGCTTTTACTTGGATTTGCCAGAGCAGAGATATCAATTTAGAAGCTGTGTTGTGATATATGTATTTTAATTTCTGCAGGATTTTATGATTTTGGGTGTAGGATCATCCTGGCATGCATGGTAAGATTTAGGCTGCTGTTGACCAGCCGTAGAGCCTACTTGGATCTATGTTATCCTCTTGTTTCTCAATTTATTTGTATTTATTCTTTTTTGCGTTTTACCCATCATTCATCAGTCAACTTATAATTGTACGCCCAACCTGCAATCTCTGACACTAAATATTGTTGAATTATACGTGAACTTTACTATAACCGATTCTGATATGTACGCAGGAAGCTTTTGGTCGGTATCTTGACATGCATGAGTTGTATAATGAGTATATTAACTCAAAGTTCGGGGAGCCTATTGAATATTCAGCATTCCTGGATATGTTTTCTCAGTTCCACAAGGTTCCTCGCCACCTAAAGCTAACAAGGTAGTCTACATTTGGGGAATTCCATGTATTATTATTGAGTTCATGTTTGCTAAGAATATCCTGTTTAGATTTGCTTGTCACTTGATTTACTCGGTGGGACTAATGGCGAGCTAATAGTTGGCTGGTGGATGGATCCTCTAGTCATCAGCTGCCATGCCGACCAAGTGATAATCCACTAGTTTTTCTTGCTCTGTAAGGTTGCGTTTGGGGCAGCTTGTGCTTATCTAGAGATGCGGGCTGCGCTATGCATTTAGTGTAAAAAAACCATCTGTGTTTTCAGATAAGCTGCTCTAACCCAGTTTCCAAACGATGAGGCGGCATCTTCAAAATGTTGCCGCAGTGGATAAGCTGCCCCAAAAGGAGCTTAAATAAAGCTGAAGGATTAAAAACCTCTCAAAAATACTTTTCTTATCTACATTTTTTCTATTTTCTCTGTTCAATGCCAAGATTTAAAGAGTTTACATTCAATATATCTTAATTAACTCATCTTTTGATTGTAGTTTGGTTCCACATGAAAACTATTGTGAGAAAATTTTGTTTTTTACTTAGTTCCTTCATTGTTTAGACTTCAAAATAATATTTTTGCTGATGTGCTGTTTTCATTACAGTGCATTAATACGTGCAATAAAAATTGCAGGCACTACAAAGACTACTTGACGCACCTACTGGAGTATCTTATATCATATTTTGAGCGTACAGAGCCCCTGAAAGATCTCGGAAGAATATTTTCAAAGGTTTCTTTTGCGAATTTTAGTTCTTTTATTTGAGGCTTGAGTTTTTTTTTGGTTATTGCTACTAACATACATGTCCACTATCAGCTTTTTTTTTTTAATATTTTATATTATATTGTTTAGCAATCTCAAAAATTGTGAAAAACAACTGTTGTACTGCTGAAATTTCTCATTGAAGCGATGAGTAATTACAAGTGATTGATATATATATACACACATGCACGCATGCCCGCGCGCACACACATACACATACATACATACATACATACATACATACATACACACATGTTGCATTTGAAATATATGTATATATATATATATAAACACACACACACAAAGAGAGAGAGAGAGAGAGAAAGAGATGCAAATATATAAGTAGATGGTAATAATGTAATACTTTAAATTAAAATAAAGTTTTTATTGAAATACCAAAATATATGGATACATTTTAGTGACATTTAGATATTTTATTTTTTTATCAAACAAATAAAACTACATAAATATTTTTCTAGAGTACTCAAAAATATACTAACTAGGCTTTTGAAACTATTTTGACGACCAAATAATCAAAGATGAAAGCAAAGAATGTTTGAATTAATTACCTTCGAACGACTAGGGCAACCCACACTAGAGCCGCTCGACTAGGGTATGTTGGGCCAGTTCTTCGCTTCAAGGCTCAATCGGTTCTCCACCTTCAAGCACGAAGCTACTCGCCCTTGCTTCGCGCTGCTTCGCGTCCAGCGACGAAATTGCTGCGTGCTTCTGCGGTTTTGTAGTTGGTTTCGTAGTTTCCTCCGCGCCATTTCTGTGGTTCGTGTCTTCTGCCAAGTTTATGCTGAGATTTCCGCTGCGGTTTGCTGAGATTTCCGCTGCGGTTTCGACATCCGCGGTTCGTCTTTTTTTACCCTTGGCCCTACTTGCAGGGTTTTTTTTTGCTGTGATGGAGCTTCCTTCTTCGGTTGAGTCTGATAAAAACTCTTTTGCTCACATTGTGGGTAATCTTTAGGGGGAGACGACGGTTGTCTTCGCTTCTAGTTATAAGAAGAATCGTGATGGTATAGGTGACTGCCCCTTTATTAAGAATGCAAGCAGGAAGAGTGGGAAGACAACACTATTTTTCTCAGAGTCAGAAATTTCAACCTTGACTGACAAATTCAAATTTGCTCTCATCGGAAATTTTTAGTGGGGACACCCAACTATGAAAGTTATCAGGAAAATTTTTGATGACATCAAATTAACAGGAAAGTGGAAAGTGAGGCTCATGGATGGAAGACATGCTTTGATTCAGTTAACCGTGCCTGAAGACTACACTTGTATTTTCTCCAAAAAAAATATCTTAACATTGCTGGTAAACCAATGAAGCTACTCAAGTGGTCTCCTGATTTTGACCCCAATCATGAACCTCTTACTGTATCGGTATGGTTTAGTCTACCTGGTCTCAAGCTGCATTTTTTTCATCATCAGGTTCTCTACTCTATTTGTGCCATACTTGGGGACCCTATGAAGCTAGATCTACCCACTTTCAACCTTACCAAACCTTCTATAGCCATAATACTTGTGGAAAAAATGTTACTTTACTTGATGTTACTGAAGTCTGGTTGGACACAATGCATAATGGATATTGACAACAAATCGTTATAGAGCATAGACCTTCTGATTGTTCTCATTGTAAGATGTTTGAGCATACCCCTGATAAATGTCGTAAGCTTCACCCTAATTTGAAATCTAAAGATCAAGTTAATAAGGATGGTTCTAAGGATGTATCTGTACCATCTGGAGAGAAAGCTACCACATGACAAATTTTGGTGTCTAATTCTATTGCCCCTATCCTTACTGTTATTGCGAGTGATGTGATGCTGACACCTTCAAACCCCATAAAAAACAATACTGATGGACTATTACCTACAAATGATAGTGTTCAGACTGATAATCAAGAGAGCCACGTAGCTCGACTTCTTTAGGAAGTATCCGGTGTAGAGGCAACTCATACTTCACATATACTAGAACCTATTGTGGGTACTACGGTTGGTATTCCTTCTGCTTCAACTCTACCACTCCATCAGATTGATTCTTCAGATGAGGAATGACAGGTTTATTCCAGGAGGAAGAAGAAGAATGGAGACCGACTCCAACTCGGGAACATATTGGATGATATATTGGTTACTACTGGCAATGACAATCATCTTACCAACTTATTAGCTTGCTCATTCCCTAAAACTAGAGGCAGAGGCAAGATCAAATTGGGTCGCTCTCTAGCCACCTGATACTATGTATTTCGGCACTGTTAGGCTTTTTATTTTAGTATCTAATGTATTTTATGTTTTTTCTAGTTTTTAAGTATTTTGTGACTTTTTGTGTGGACAGGGTGCCATGCTTGGGCCCTCCCACACATTGTATCTGTATCTTTTTTTTCTATTTAATATATTTGCCTTTTTTGGGCTTTCAATGTATAGATATAGATATAGATATAGATATAGATATAGATGGGGCTCATTAAGCGGTCATTAAGGCTTCACTGTACATTAGCTTTTTTCTTTTTTCTTTTTTTTGAATCAAAGTTAGTGATTTTTACCATTAAATAGTCTCCTGAAGATACTTGTTTTGACATATTCTTATGATTTTTTTTCTAAGCATGTACTGCATTTTTGGTTGAATGGTTTGTGGGTGAATTATTGAATTATGGTTGAAATTCCTTTTTGAGACTGTATTTCATGTTTTAGATTATGTTGCCTTAGTTATGAGAAAGGAGACGTCACTCATGGTATCTTCCCAAAGGTCCTTTCATTTGTGACAGTTAGTCCTCTAGCCAGCCTTGCTCCTTTTTTTAATCTATTTTTATTTTATGTGTGATGTTAAGGATAATTGAAGTCTTCTCGTCTTATATTTCTTGCTGAACAAAAATCTTGTTGATATATCTGATAGCAAATTACATGAAAGCCTAACTTCCCATTCATGGTCTAGCCGGTCTAGCTTAACAGAATTTGTAGGGAATATGTATGCAAGGGGACTCATTGAGCAGCTACTGAATAGTTCATATGTATTAGCTTCCTTCTTATTTTTAAAACAAAGTTACGAATTTTTACTATTAAATATTTTTCTGATGATACTTGTTTTGACATTTTTTTGATTTTCTTTCTATGCATGGACTACATTTTTGGTTGAATGGTTTGCGGGCGAATTATTGAATTATGGTTGAATTCTTTCTTGAGACTGTATTTAATGTTTTAGATTATGTCGCCTTATTTATGAGAATGGATACCTCACTCATGGCATTGTCCCAAAGAATAGACTTTGTGGCCTCGATGGCAAGGAACCTTTTATTTGTGATAGTTAGGCCTCAATCCAGTCCTGTTCCATTTTTTATCTATTTTTATTTTATGTCTGATGTTAAGGGTAATCGAAGTCTTCTCATCTTATATTTCTTGTTGATTTATCTGGTAGAAAATTACATGAAAACCTAACTGCCACCCCATTAAACCATATCACAATGAAGCTCTTCCACAATGTACATAGAAATATATATATCTGTTATTTTTATTACAATTATCCCGAAATTATTTTTAACAACAAATACCTTAACAGTTTAAACCATACTAATCACACGCAATAACTTACTGTGGATAATATATATATATATATATCTGTGTGTGTGTTTGTGTATGTTAAATGTATTACTTACTAGGTTTATTGCAGGTCGAGTCTGAGTTTGAGGATCGATGGGCTGATGGCAAGATCCCTGGATGGGAAAATAAAGATATGGATAATGGACATGTTCAGTCACAGGAGTCTGTTATCGATCTTGATTATTACAGCACCATCGAAGAGCTCATGGAAGTGGGCCCAGAGAAGCTAAGAGAGGTATGTCTGCGATGCAACCAAAGAATTAGATTTACTATTTTTTTTAGTATTTTGGAATTTATTTTGTCTAAATTAGAATTTTATATTTAATTAATTTTTTAGTAGAATTAATTTTTCCTTTTGATGATATTGTTTTAATTTTTGATTAATTGAGATTAAATTTGATCAGAATACTTAACTTTATCTTTGTTGATTTATTATTATGAATAGGATATATGGATGAATTGAATAACAAGGTTCCTTCCCTAACTTCGCTCCCGATGTCTTCTATTTTCTTGGTGGCTTTTTATGAATTGATATTATAGCTTCGAGGATCATGGGCTTTGTAGCTCATGTTCGCCTCTTGTCTTCAGCTGCACTCACTCTTTTGCACTGCCTCTTTGCATTCATTGCTTATTAGTTGCAAGTCGATTTGATGCCCTAGCTGCACTGCAACACCTTTCTCTCTAGCGAGACATGCATTCATAGCTGTGTCCAGTCTTTCACTAACTTATTCCATGCAGCCTCTGGCCATTTCCCACACAGCGGCATATCTTAAACTACTTCAAAACCATGCTTCTTGCTTTTCTCTCATTCAATTTTACATTCTTGCCTATTTGTGCGATTGTTATACTCATACTTCATTAATTTCATCATAATTTCTTCTCGTACTAGCATACCTCAACCATTAGTGACTCAATTTCTTTCCCTGCTTCAAAATCAGGGAAGATTGTAAAAAATATTATGAAGATCTTCAACCATGGTTTTGGGCTTTGTGAATTTATTTGATTTGTTTATTTTAACATCAATACAACTAAGGATATTGAATTTTTCAAGATGGGCTTGTCAATGGGTTCGGTTGTAAGTCGTTTGAAGTATTAGTCCTATTGACATAGTAATAGAGGTACAATCGATTTGAACATCGATTCAATGAACGAAGTGAATAAATTAATTTCCTGATTTGGAAACTCAATTCGATCTATCTATCATGAGATGGGTTAGGTACTGGTTTGGATTGATCTATCTTGTATGTGGGTATAGTACCTAGGTTCTATACCATAACACCTTAATTTCTGACAAGTATCCCCTTTATACGTATTCTATAGTTATGTTGTTCATATTTACATTTATATTATTTGATTTATCATTTAATAGATCTTTAATTTATCTTCCTAATAATATCAAATAAATATGTTATCATTAAAAGGATTGTCATCATCAAGATCATTAGGACTTCTATCTCTTTCTCAATTTCTATGATTGAGCCTACTGACATTCATACTTCTCCTTGTACAGGAGTCGAAGCATTTTCAAGTAAATCCAAAATTTTATTTGATTAACCTGACTTGACATGGTTCCTGGATTGGATATGGGTCAAACCTATTCTGATTTGAATTTTAATTCGTGTGACATGTTTTTTGGATTGGAGCTGGGTGGGATTTGACCTAATATGAACTGGATCCATTAACAGACTTCGTTCATGATACATACCTTTTAAGCGGACGATACATGACAAATACAAAAGGACACCTATGGACTTTCAAAATTCTTAGTATTCACAATATAGATAGTGATATTAATTTGTTTAACATATTTTATTTAGGTCGTAAGCATCAATGGAAGGAAGATTATTAAATATGATTTATGCTTGGCTAAGGATAATTAGATGATCACTTAGGAAAATTGACCTCAACCTGAAGTCTTCTTGATGTGTTAAGTGAAATTCGAGAACAATTTTGCTTGAAATAGATTTGGTTGTTTTTGCTGAAGTTTTTAGTGATGACATTATGGCTTATTTAGATTTAGAGTTAGACTTTTTGCGCGTGCAAATCCTTATAATTAATCACCCCTTGTCGAGGTGGTATAAGAACTGATTAAGAATTTTGCATAGACTTAATTTTAGTTTCAAATTTTACATTTAAATTTAAGTTTGATTGATATAGAATGATTGGGAGGGTGAAGACTGACCCCCCGATCTTGATTTCATGATTTAATCATCCTGGGTTTATCTATCAACGTTAGAGGGCTTTTAGCCATAATAATTAGGGAATTTGATTAGCAACCATGGGTTGCTTCATCTGAAGTATTCCAAGAAGATTGGGGTTAATGCGTGCTTTTGAGGTTGATGCCAATCCATTCATTGGCGGGGGGCTGGCTATATCAATCTTCACTAAATAATTCATAGCAAATAACACCGTTACTTATAGTTCAGCATTAATTAACATGATTAGTGATGGCTTATAGAAATAATGTGATGTATTGAAAAGGCTTATTTGGGGACCTTTGACTTTAATTGCTGGATTTTTTTTTTTGTAATTGATGGGCTTGTTACTATAAGAGTTTGCCTGAGTTTGGCTTGGGGATTACATCCTTGGAAAGCCCAATGATGGAACAATTAGTCAAATCGGTTTGAAAGCTTTGATGATTTATGTTGGCTTTAGTAGTTGGGGTTTTGGGCTTACATTCTTTGAAAGACTCATAAGTGGGACTCACGATCTCAGGGATATAGCAAGTCTAAAAATGGCTTACAACCTTGTGGCGATGTGTAATTTAGTAAGTTGATTGAGTTGATGAATCATTAGGTTCAATAAGGGTAAGCACAAGTCCTTTATTTGTCTGTTTGATCAACTAGGATGTCATATTCTATTAGAACACATCATATAACATAAAAGAGAAAACTATAATTAATTAAAACCAGGGTAAAACCACATTTTCAAAGTTAGAACGGAGAAAATATTGGCTTATAATCTTACTTACAACCAGAAGAAGATGATGACGAAATCCTAGACTTCTTTTTTCAAAAATAGGTGCAACTGCACAACCTAAGGTTCAATTCTTCTTTACGTTGAAGGGCTCACTACAATCAACACCTCTCGCCAGCTTGGCTCAGCTGCATTGCAAAATGTTTCTTGATTTCACCTTTTTTTCTCTGCTCGCCGCATGTTTTTCTTCTTGAGATTGATTTTATGCCTTGCTCTCTTGACGTGATCTCACGATTTAGTTTGCTATGCCTTCGAAGCATTTCACGCTCCATCTCAAGTCTTTTTGTCTTTCTTTCACTCAATTTGCATGGGATTCACCCTCTAAATCTTCCCTTTATAATTACAAACTAATTAGCATCGATTCAGTTGAACCAATGTTGATCGGTTCAGTTTTCCGTTTTTTAATATGTATTTATATATGATGTTTAATAAGTAATATAATTAGTTTAATTAAAGTTTATTTTTATTTATTTTTTTTTCTGGCAATTATTTATTAGATTATTTTGTAATTATTTTATAAAACTTAATATTAATATTTTTAAATTAATTTACATAAATTTGGATCATTACAACATCTGCAATATCTGTCAAGGTGAGCCTCACGACCTTCTAAATGCAAGAAAACTATCGAAATTCATGGGGAGATGTCTATTTACAAACTGAATTAGTGTACATGTTTTGAACTTCCATAATGTAAGTATGTAACTCGCGTCTCTAGCATGACATCTATCTATGTGAGCCTTGTAGTCTTTGCAGTTTCATACTTGTGCATTACTTCAGCATAGCATCTGCTGAGTGAGGCTCACAGTCTTCTTGACACAAACTTATCCAAAAAATATGGCAGGTGTTATTGATCTTCAATGCTTTATTACATTTTGATAGATGTCAAAAAATATTTGTAGCATTTAGCTCGTGCTAGCACACTTGATGATTGTATCTCTTATGATTTCTTTTTGTTAAATATTTTAACTCACTATTATTCTAAAAACATTTAGAGTTTTTCAAATAAAGTATTGTGGCAATAACAATCTTGGTATATTCAGATAGAATATGCTCTACTGATTCATTGATGAGGTATTGTGGAGGTGACATAAAATTGAGTTACAAAGTTTAAGCAAATTGATTAGTGCCAAAATTTAATTATTATTAAAGTGCTTTTCCGAGTTTTTAACAAATATTTGGTGTGCTACAGATTGGATAAATTTATTTTTTGGATTATTTCTAACACCGAATCTTCAAATAATGGAACTGATTACTAGGCATATAGGTTTTCAGAAAGAGCTTAAAAAAAAAAATTGGGAGGTGCCATTGTCCCAAATCTATCAACCATAACGAATAGATAAATAAGTGATTGTAGAGATAAATATCAATTCTATACATTCCAATATAATTACTGGTCATATACTACGGAATGGAAGGTCATAAAAACTTTATGCATTATGTTAAGCATTTTAATTTACCAAAAGAAAGTGTGACATGACTGAACAATTTGAATGACATTCAAGAGGCAAAGATGCATCATAGTATGCCTACTGTCCATAAATGATGTATAAATGTCAATAATGGTGCGAATGAATCGATGACCGTGTTGACACATCAAAATGTAAGGAATTACACTGAAGGTTTTGATAGAACCGTGGGGCGCCCTAAGAATACTATTATTTTCTCTTGAGCATTATGAATTACCAAAATGCACTACAAGGATCAAATTATTATAATGCTCAATGGACTTGATTCAAATGCACACAATGTTGGTGACCTTGCAAATTGAATAAAAAGAGAATGAAGAAAAATTTAAAATTAATTGAAAAATTCTTAATACTTAATCTCGCCCCACGATTAGTAACTGTTCATGCTAGAGTTCTCGTATCTCCCTATTTCTCATTTTGTTTCCACATGACTGTGGGACACTGCTCAAAACTGTAAGGTCCGTCTTCTTTCTTTCCATTTGAACCCACAACCGCCCATACATCTCTCTCTCCATTTCTCCCTTTAGGCCATGTCGGCGCTAAAAAGAGATGGAAGTATTAAAGTTTGGGGGAGTTGCCCGTAAGAAGCTGTCGGTTACCGGAATTGAAATCCCGTTCCCCGCTTCGAAAGGACGTTTAATTTACATATATATGTATAATTTTTAGAAAAATATGAAATCAAACTGACCTCATATTTTTCACAGTTTAAATGAAAGAGCGTTCTACCTCAAATCCTGTATCTATCCCGAGGGATAAACACAAGACTTGAGGATAAGACTCGATCAAATAAATTAAGAAATATATGACATCCGTTTGGTCTGCGAAACCGTTTTATTTGCCGACAAGTTTCCCTATTTAATAAAAAGAAAAGAATTAAATAGAGACAAGTTTCTCTATTTAATACTATTTTAGGCTGGGTTCAGAAAAGCAGATGGGTTCGGAAAAGTTTCCTATAAGGGCAAGGCCCTATAGTTAACTACATCTTAAATGACCGAAGTCACTTGAGAAAACTCTCGATAAAAATCAGGGAATACTACCTTCAAAGAGGTCAAAAGGATAAGACTTTACAACGAAATCGGACGAAGAAATGTGAAAGGGGAAAAACTCAAATCTGGAACATTGTTGAGGAACCCAAATGAAGAAGAACTAGGGGAGGTCATAGATCCGGAGGCGAACCTCTGTGACTTCCTAGTCTATCCTATAGTTTGACTTCAGTTTTGAGGAGAAAATTATTCAAGTGTTTCATCTTGTCAATTTTATTTAATTAGGCTTATACTTGCGTGACACGGTCACACGAGTCGCCTTGAAGATATGAGGGTTTACGTCGTATCGGACAACCTCGGAACCTAGAACAAGTTAGGGCTTAAATCGTATAGCAGGGCTATACGAATGCCTAAAGAAAAGGTGGAAGATTTATGTTACGTTAGGCAAACAACCTCGAAATCCTATGGATTGTTATTTTAATTTCTAGGAGAAGAACAATTTAGCTTGGGAAGACATGTTCTGCTGTTGAAGATGGTCGTGCTGCCCACCGCGCTAGGTCCAAACTCTTTGCCGTGACGAGTTCAAGTTTTCTAGGGTGTCCAGTTATGATGTCAAATCAAACGACCCTATGTTTGTAGTCCTCTAAATGTCCTATATAAAAGAAGACATGCTTAAAGCCATATAATATAAAATGTGCAATACAGGAAAAACAGTAGGATGCATGTAGAACAGTAGCAGGTAGGAAACATGAATGGTATAACACGCTGTATAGAAAGAACAGTAGCAAGTAGAAACAAGACAAGCATAACATGCTGTATAGGAAGAACAGTAACAGGTAAAAACAAGAATAATATAACATGATATACAGGAAGAACAGTAGCAGACGGAAGCATGAATAATATAACATGCTGTATAGAAAGAACAGTAGCAGGTAGAAACAGGAAAATGAAGTGCTGTAAAATGTAAAGCAAACCTGTACACCAGTGAGATCCGCTGTTCCTTAAGTATAGCAAGTCTAAATGCATCGCAAAAAGCGTAGTCTTGAAGAAATGTTGTCCAGGAATCCGAAGAAGAGTGTAACAACGACTCATGATAGAAAACTCGAGAAAATCAATGAGAAAAGACTCAAGTAAAAGAGAAGAATAAGAATCCTCAAAAAAAAATCTTGGAGAAATCCCGAAAGAAAGGAAAAGTAACATGAGTGCCCTGTCCCAAAGTTTCGATAAAACAAAATAAAAAAAGTTCGGGTGAGGGGGACCGCAAGCACTCGTATGGGGGTTTCCCGGGGGTCCCCCGAAGGTTCCTCGGCCCCCCGAATGTATAGACCCCGCCACTCGTCTAGAAGTGTGTTTTGAACCTCACTTAGAGGGCTATTTCCCAGCCTAAACAGATATTCGTTAGTGGGACAACAAACTTTAAAGTATGTTTTATGTTTTAATCATGCATACAAATTTTAAACATGCAAAGAAGAGTTATCAATTTTTGTTTCGTAGAAAAGTATGTTTTTGCTTGAAAAGGGTTTATCAAAACTTATATTATTTTTTTTTTTAGAAATTTTCGTTGTCCACGAGTCGTTTACACTGTCGGGCATGAGACTGCCAACAACCTGAAGATGTTCGAGCCAACTCCCGCTAGACTTATGTCGGTGAAGGATTCCATTATCCTATTATTCATCAAATACCTTGACCTTGATGTTATAGGATAGGGCATCTTTCTGCTCTATCTTCGGTGTGCCTTTATCATTCCCACCGTACGCCCTAAAACGACTACTTCCGTCCTTGATGGTTTCACGTATAGCAAAAGGCTATACGTGGATACTTATGCATCGAACATACGCATAAAAAAGAACGAACAAAGAAGCAAGGAAAGAAAATAAAAAAAATGGGGTGAGAGAGATGAGACACTGATCCATCTAAAACACCGAAAAGGAGAATGGATCAGTCCTCAAAGCTCGTGACAAAAAAGACTCGAAAAGGAAGACTCGAAGATCTTTGAATCTATCCGAAATCACATTCTCACTTTTAGAATTGGACCAACCCGAGTCAAAATGACTTCCTAACGCCGATATCCAAACCCCAACGACATCTTTTATGAAATTAATTCATCCCAACCAAATGCCTTTCCAAAATAGGGTTTAAAATCTCTCAAACTTCAAAAGAAAGTGGCCTCGGGGAAACAACCACTAACATTTCCAAACTCATGCCGAAATTAAAATTCCCCAACTTTCAAATTAATAAATAGCCTCATATATCAAATAAGCATGAAATTTTCTCACAGAACTTAAATAAATGCTCACGGTTGGGATCACTACAAAGAGATGAACAACAGGTAGGACTCACGGCCAAGGTAAACCCGAGGCACAGAAGGGGAGGAAACTCACGGCTGAGGCAAACCCAATGAGCTCACGGCCAGGGATCACTACAAAGAGATGAACAGCAGGTAGGACTCACGGCCAAGGTAAATCTGAGGCACAGAAGGGGAGGAAACTCACGGCTGAGGCAAACCCAATGAACAACAAGTGAGGCTCACGGCCGAGGCAAACCCAAATCAATTCTCTACAAGTTTTGGTATACATAGGAGAGTACAAAACATCACCAATCTCTCAAAGTAACAAGTTTGATCCATCTACACAAACTTGATTCATCAATAACATTCGAGCCATTCAAGCCTAGCAAGAAGGACCAAATCACACCAAACAACCTCCAATAGGCCTCACAGGTAAGGACCAAAAGGGTAGGCTGATTCAACCACATCACAAACCCACAGTACCCCCAGTTAGGAACCAAGCAAACATCAAATTACGGCCTTATAAACTACCAAACCAATCCATCAAAACCAGATAACAGTTTTCGAATGGAGACAACACAGCACTCCCAAAACAGGCTCTCGGGTAAGAGCCGAGACCAACAAAAATCAAAAGAAATTAAGCCATTTCTCGGGTCGGAACGAAAGCCAGCAAAACCACCTCTCGGGTAGGGGCCAAAGGCAAGCAAAGCAAGCTACCAAAACTCTCGAGTAAAGACAAGTATACGAAATCAATCATGGGCTCTCGAGTAGGAGCTAAAACAAGCAAACCAAGCTCCCAAGTCAAGCCAAGACCGAGCCACGAATACAAAACATTTCCATACCCTCAGGACATAAAAAAAAAAAATAGAACTACCATATGTTTTACACAAGAATAGCTATGGAGTTCTTCTAAATCAACATAAATTCCTTCACCATATGTATATTTAAGCCAAAACACCCGTAGGATGCCAAAACGAGCCCGACAGGGGCCAAAATCGAGCTCAACAAGGACCAAAACCAAGTCCAACAATATTAAGATCCAGGCTTCTATAAAAATTAAAGTTCTAGCCATTTCAAGTCAAAACTGAGCCTCCAAACCAAGCCAAAACCGAGCCAAGTGAAGGTTAGAAACCAAGCTGCAACTAAGACCTCCAATACTAAGCCACAATGAAAGTTAGAGCAATATCCTTATGCCTTTAAAACCTCTTAAAATAGAATTACCACATGCTCGTAAAGTGAATATCTTGAAATACATGAAA
The DNA here is from genome assembly GCF_001263595.1 of Phalaenopsis equestris. Taxonomy (NCBI): domain Eukaryota; kingdom Viridiplantae; phylum Streptophyta; class Magnoliopsida; order Asparagales; family Orchidaceae; genus Phalaenopsis; species Phalaenopsis equestris. The sequence goes on along the minus strand of NW_018236993.1, from coordinate 119,320 downwards.
GTAAAGTAAATTAGCATGCTGAATATCTCAAAATACAACAAGTAAGCAAGGCACTGAGGAAGGGGAGGGGAGAAGGAAATATATATCTTCTAGCCTTTAAATGTCATTCCCATATAACGAATGTATAAATAATGAGTAAGAACATATTTAGGAATGAGGCAAGCAATAATCTCCCTATTCTAGCATGCTTGCAAGAGGAGTAAAATTGTTCTAAAGCCATGCTTTAATTATCCAAATCGCTGCCAACATAAATATGATACGATAAACGGAAAACATGTCATATCTCCACCACTTTAAGCAAATATCCAAGTCCAATTCCTAACACATGCTTACATTTCCATTTCTAAATGCTTGAGTACCAAGTATTTCAAAGAAAATATAAGTGTAATATCATATAAGCATGTTGTACTATTCACTTAACCGAGCAAGAGGAGGCTCGACCGCGAGAAAAACCGCAAGTAAGCAAGGCACTGAGGAAGGGGAGGAGAAGAGAAGGTACCTTCTTTTTGCAAATGTAAAACACTGCAACACAAGAAATAACTTCAAAGAGATGCTCTCACAGAAAATCTCCCTCCTAAACTCCTCTCACAGCCAAAATCTCTCTCTCCTCTCCTTAGAAAACTTTTCAACAATCACAAAACCCAAAAGAAAACTCTGTTTATAGGCAGAGAAGAGAGAGGAAGAGAAAGAAGATCACCCAACCCACACACGATACTCAAATCGGGCCAAAAAAAAGAAAAGGACGCATTTTCTGCTCACAGAAGGCGAAACAATCGAAACATCCAGGACCAAGTGGCGAGCATAGTGGCAAGTAGGGAAGCATCGGGAAGAAGAGAAAATTCTTAATCGAGTGTACTAGGGAGCAAGCTCCTCAGAGTCAAACTACCAAGAAAAGGAAAACCGCAGCTCGGGGAGACTGGTGCAGCTTCGGGAAGGAGGGTCGCGGGCAACTCCGGTTGGGCAGTAAGGGTCGGAGAAGGGCAATCACTTAGAGGTCAACTTTCTCTCGCGTGGAGGAGAGGGAGCTCGGTCGGCTCGAGACCGAGAACGGGAAGAGAGTCCGGGTGCGTGAGTTTAGGGATTTAGGGCTTAAAGAGGAAATGAATGATTCAGTTATATATATATATATATATATTAAATCATATGCGATTTATTCATGTGCGGTGTCGTAACAAAATGAGTGTCCTCCCTAAGTAAAATTGACGTTCCAGACGCGCCGGTGAAGTTCTTTTTGTCATTATGCGATTTATTCACGTGCGGTGTCATAACAACATGAGTGTCCTCCCTAGGCAAAATCGACGTTCCGGACTCGCCGGTGAAGTCCGTTTTGTCATCCGGGGTCGCTCGGACGACGTCGTCGACAATCGGGTCAGAGACGCGTCAAAATTCAAATGTCACAAAGTTTCAACTAACTCGCGATCGATCGTCTCAAAACGTTTATTCGAGTCTTCGACAGATAACGGTGCAAGCGATGCGAATTGTGGCGATAGGACATGTCGACTTCGAATTGCGAAACTTTGTGCGCGGGAGTGCGAATTGTGCCGAAGACCACCCCAAGGCTTAAAAGGTCCTATAGGAATCCTATTTGGGTTTCCTGATGTTGGTTTCATCCTTCTAAGTGCTAGAAGTCGATATCACACACGTGAAACCACAAAAGAGTACAGAAGTGGATTGAATTTCTAAAACGAGGTGGGTCCCATTTCTAAGGTTCTAAGATAGTCAAAGGGAGATCCCTAAGGCTAGATCCTAAACCTTAAGAGGAAGACTAGACCTCGCTAAAAATGAGGTCAACAGGTCACAAAAAACTGTAGAGAATGACCTCTCTTTTTCTTTCCAAATCACATTCCTTCCATTTTCTCGCTCTCCCTAGCGCTTCCTTCGCCTTGTTTGCAAAGCCCACGCGTGTTTTCCTCTTGTTCTAAACCCCTCACTGAACCTGAATTCTTTGCTTCTCCATTTCCTTGTCGTTGTAAAAAATACCCTAGCCTTTCGTAGCTCTGACGGAAGTCACATCCTTCTCTACCTAGACTGAGATCCTCACACACGAGCCCTAGCCTACCCGTAATTCCTCGCTACTCTTCTTGCGCAAAACCGTCCTAGTTTTTTCTTTCCAGTCCCGCACTTGCCTCCAATCTAAAATATTAATCGTCACTTTACGGTTTTCCTCAGATCGAACAACCCCAACCTCTCTCCTCCAATTCCAAACTTGAAACCTAATAGATGAAATTCCTTATGCATTGCTACAGGCCTAATCGTAGAGTGACTATCCCATTTCCTCACTGACGTTTTAAGCCCAACCTGAACACCTAGCTCAAAACCTTTTTTTACTAGACCCAAAATCAGATCAGAAAATTATATTTTTATTTTCATTTTGTCATTTTAAAACTGTCACCGCTGTCGATTTTGCTGATTTCACATGTAAAGTTATAAATGAGGAGGGGAGAAATTCTTAAAATACTCGTGTTATGAAATTTAAATACCTGTTGAGGGAATTAAGCACCGTTCAGGAAAAATTATATACTCATTTTGGAAAACCTTTTTTAATAGTAGGAAAATTTAAGTTTGTCCAGAGAAATCTGATTACTTGTCCAAGGAATTAATTATTGTTTATGAAAATTTAAGTATTTATGGGGGAAATATATGTTTTTGTTTGACTTTTTGCAGGTAAATTAAAAGTCCGCCGTGTCTTATAGATTGTGGGCTAAAATACATTTTGCTTCGCTACCATATTGTCTTATGACAATGACAAGTGCTTGGCATTCTCTCCAGTGCCTCGTAACCGGGGTAGATACGAAGAGGTTGCTGAAATTTTGGGTGACTTGGGCTTGCGGATAACTTAAAATTTTGGATTATTTAAACTATTATTTAAACTTATTAAAATGGCTAAAATTTTTTTGAACTAAAGTATTTGAAAGAAGGCTACGAAAATTTGGAAAATAACTCAAATTTAGGCTCTTTGGTTTGAAAATAATTCAAAATTTCACTTCTAGGTTTGAAAAATGATTTAAAATTCGGCTTTTAAAATAGAAATTAATTCAAACTTAGGCTAGCTCTTAGGCCTAAAAATATGATTTAAATTTGAACTTTTGAAGTTGGAAAGTATTTCAAATTTAGCCTTTTATGTTTGATGAAGGATTCAAACATGGACTTTTTAAATTTGTAAAATAACTTAGTTTTTAATCATTTGGATTTTATTAAAAATTGAGTATAATATGGAATATTTGTACTTGCAAAATGATTTAATATATTTGGGGCTAACCTTAAAGACAAATGCATCTTTTTAAGTACTCCCCAAGGACTTAATACTTCTATTCACCACTGAATTCGCAATATAACATGCTGGCGAATAAAATGCGATTCTTAAAAGCCCAACATAGAACTTAATTTAACCCATGATTAGGGGAGTCAATTCAGGTTAGTTGGTCATGTTCGGGTCCGACTCGAAAATGACCCGACCCGAATAGAGTTATCACGAACTCGACTCAAATAATAAATGTTCGAAAATTAAGATCCAAACCCGACCCAAACTCAAGTTTATCCGCTACCGACCCGAGCTTTCATGCATATTCCGGTCATGTTTGGGTTTTCAGGTTAAACCTGAACTCGACCCGACCCAAATAATAAACGGGTAGAATTCTCTGACCCAAACCTGACCTAAAACATATGTGTCAACCCTAACCTGAATTTTTCGAATAAAGTTTGAGTCGTGCTGGCGTGTCGGTTCAATTTTTTACACCCCTACCCATGATCATAATATTTTTGCAAATATTTCATTCTTTGAATGATTTCATAGTGTATATAAACCTCGTGGATGTTCTCAAGTTAAATGCAATATTTTGGAATTTGTGCCAGTGCTTTTTAGATTTATATGACCAATAAGTTGAATATTCTCGAGTTATAAATATTTTAAGATTCTTATAAAAATGAGCCAACTATGCATAAATTCAAAATATTGCATGTGCCTCTTGATACAAATTTCACATCAAATTCATAATTTAAAGATCATGCAATCCTTTAAAGTTTATACCATTTTTACACATGCTGTCTTTAAATCGAATTTAAAATGCTTTCTTGTGCTCGAACTAAAATGTTTCAACAAACAGTCTGAGATTACTGTGCAACCTACTTAAAATTAACTTTTAAAATCCACATGTGCTCCACCAAATTGGCAAATGTTTATATACTTCAATGGATTAAGAATGTTGCGCGGATTAGGGTTAAATTTTCATTCAAATTGTTCTTGCTTTGATAGGCATGTAAAATTCTTTTAAGAAAATTTATGATTATTTTAAAGTTAATACCCCTCATATTTAAAAAAAACAAATTCAAGATAATCAAATTATGCATGCTTTCAATCGGGTTGTCTTATCTATTAGGCAGGGTTGTAAGTTCCACTTGACTGATTTTATTCTCTCCCTTTTAAGAATTGGAGTGGACGAGTTTAGTAATTGCAATAATCAGATAACTTATAATTCAATTTAAAGTGCCTAGTTGTGATCTGATTAAATTTTTAAATGTTTCGACAAACAGTCTGATAATATTGTGTATCCACATGTGTTCTAGAAAATTGGCAAATGTTTGAATTTCAATGGTCTGAGAATGTTGTACGGGATAGGGTTAAATGTTTATTCAACTAGTTTTTCCTCTGATAGGCGTGTAAATTTTTTTCAGAAAATCTATGATTATTTTAAAGTAAATACCCCTCGTATTTTAAAAAATCAAATTTATGATAATCAAATCATGCATGCTTTCAATCAGCTTGTCTTTTCCATAAGCAGGGTTGTAAATCCAACTCCATTAGTCCTATTTTATTTCTTTTAAAGACTGGAGTTGATGTGTCTTTAGTTTCTCAATTAGTCCTAATAACTTCAATAATATGCAAAACCCAAATATAAAAATTGGCAATTTCCAATCACCTTGTTTGATCCTACTTTTAAAGACTGGAGTTGATAAAATTGATATTTTTAGGCATTTCAGTGTCAAATTTCACTATAAATTTTAAGCATAAGTATTTCAAATATCCAAATCCACGATGACGGCCGAGTTGATAAAAGATTTCAACTGGATGTGTCCATTTTTAAAATTATGTTTCATCAAATATTTAAATAAATCTAACTATTATAATTATTTAACCCGATCCTTTATATGCAAGATAGAGCTGAAAATATTCACTTACAATCACGTGAATCTTAAACTCAATTCTTTACTAGTAAGATGTAAAGTTGACATGGTGTAAACCAATAATTCTTTTTCCCAATGATGGCCATGAAGACTGAAAATTTTAATCGGGGGGTTAATTTTTAAAACTAAATAAAAAATTTCAAAGCAAACAAATCAAAATTCTAAGTTAAAATTAAGCACTTAAAAAACTTTAAACAAATTTCATCCACCTTCCACAACAATTTATCTGAGAATAAATTTTTGACCGATTTCAACTCATAAAGAACTAATGTCACATTGAGTGTATCAATATATTCACTCAAAACAATTTCATGCCAGTTGGGACGTGACACGAGTTCTCCGTCTGTGTGATTTTACCTAATGGATTCACAAAAAATAGCAGTTAAGACAAGATTCATCCGACTAGGTGATATGCCATTTATTGTCTGTATGATCCCCAATGACTTTTACCATTTGAGTTGTGAATCATAATGATACAATTGATTGACACAAAATCTTCTATTAGCTAAAATCGTCTTAATTTAACATCTTAGACAAACATTCACCCCAAATTTATAAGGGTTTCTTGGATAACACAATCTGTTGTTGTTGACAAGGATCATTCAATCAGGCTGGGTCGAGCACTTTCTTCGACCTAAGTAGATTGGGGGCCATGATGACTTGGGATGTTGGAACAATCAGTTCTTGATTGGGTTTGTCATTATATTCCCATTCGTTTTAAGCTCAAGGTGTTAATTCTTATTACCTAAAATCTAAGTCCATAGTTACTATATGCAGAATATTCAGTGTTTAATAAATCACATAACATAAAATCTAAGCATAAAATCTAAGTCCATTGTTACTATATGCTTAATATTTAGTGTTTAATAAATCACATAACATAAAATCTAAGTTCGTTGTTATTATATGTTGACTATTCAATTTTTAATGACTAGCCTTAATCAAAAGTGCGCTCTTACTATTATGAGGGATAATTAACCATAGGGGTTTGTGCCTATGTGAAACCTCAACCCTAGATAAAAAACCTATATTAAAATGTCATCACAAAATGATGGCGAAATTTCTGGGCAGTATTTTATCCACAATTCAATTTGCCAACAAAGCTCTCAACGAGAGTCCGGGGCCGAATTTTCGGAGCTTACAAATGTTTACTCAGTTGATTAAGTAAATATGTGAAGGACTCCAGTTTGCTCTTGCTATTCTCCAATTGATTTAAGAGGCTTGGTGAGTTTTCTCATCAATGCAAGGTCTCGATGAGATTCCACCTCAGTTTTGTGATCTCGCTATTTTTATCCTCACTGTTCTTTTCTCTCTCCCCCTCTCTCCCCCTCTCTCTCACAGACACACCCCACCCACCTTTGTTTGCCCCTTTGTGAATCTCTCTCTTGGCATTGCTGACCATCTGTCTTAGCTAGGCTTTTTGCCACTTATATAACCATTTATTTCAGGCTAATTTAAGGTTCTCTATTGGTCTTTAGTTTTAGATGATTATGCTCTCTCACACTCTCTCTGTCCTCTCTCCTTCCCGCCCTCTCGCTATCGACATGGCATTGCTTACCAATTACTTCTTATTAAAATTACTAGCATTTCTTTTCCATGTTAGTTTTGTGTAGGCTATTTCTTTTGTTCTGGATGATTTTACATTCAAGTTCTGGTTATTTTTTTACTTGGTCACAGTACTGCATCCAAAAGTGAGTTGTGGTTTGAAATATTATCCAATAACTGTCATTTATGCTGTTCTCCTTTTGTTTTCTCTTTAAAGGTTTCACTACTTATTTGAGTGGTTATCTATTTATAGTACATTTCTTCTACATGCCTTTTCAGGCTTTAGGAGCTCGAGGCTTGAAAGTCGGTGGCACACTTCAGCAGCGTGCAGAGAGGCTTTTTCTCACAAAGGTCTTCATTTTCAAAGCTGATTTCTTTTTTATTTTTCTAAGTTCTTTAAGAAATTCATAGTTAAATGTTTCTGTTGACTTTCATGCTATTATTTATTGAACTGATGGTTTATGAGAAATTATCTTAATGGTTATATTCATCTATAATGTTTCTGAGAAATTCTTGTCCTTCTGCAGCAAACGCCTTTGGATCAACTTGACAAAAAACATTTTGCCAAAGGCTTCCGCACCTCACATCAAAATGGTGGATCTACTGTTCTACAGCAGAATTCACAAAAAGAAATTGCTTTGCTCGAAGCTAAATTGCAGCGCATGTGTGAATTTGTAATGGAGGTATGCTTCTTACTTAGTTTGCAAGGTTATAATGAATAATGACAGAGATGGAAAGCATAGCTTTAGCATATTTGTCTTTATGGATACTCCTGAAGGTTATGTAATATCTGTGTAATCCTGTCATTGACAACTACATATTTTATCAAAATACTCTGAATATCTTTGGCCTCATCACAGCTGCTTTTTTTTAAAAAATAATTTTTGGAATAATGTTTCTGTAATCCTCATGTTCTCAACTATTTTTTCATTTTCTACCACATGAATCTTACAAAGTAGTTTCAGCACTTACAAACATACCCAAGAGAAGCAATTTTTTTCTTCATCTGTTGTATGCTTAATTTTTAAAGCTAATGGCTGTTTGTCATCTTTGGAATTTTGTATCTCTAAATCTGCATGTTGACAACTTTTTTTTATTGATTTTGTGGCTTGAACCAAATCTAGTAGTTTTATCACTAAAATTTATTCCTAATACCTAAGTTAAGTGCTGAAGCTTGATTAGGCGCAGATGCCAAATTTGAACCCAAGATCACCTGGATGGGGCCAAAAACCTCTTCCAATGAAATAAATAAATACTTATATTAAGGTTTTTAAAGGTGCACTTCTAAAGAGATGCATGGATTTGAGGTGTAACACTTTTCTAGACTTTGAGGCACTCTCGTTGTGCTAACCATGTCCCTCGAAGTGCTCCATGAGATGAAGTGGACATTTCATGCACATTTTAATTTTGACCACAATATAATGCTGTTATTAATGGACTTGAGCGTAGGCAGATGATGTGTGACATGGTACTAAGATGTGGGAGACTTGAAACTCTACTGGATGAAGTATCTCATCATGAAAAGGTGAGCAACCTTAAAAGGAAGGAGGATCTTATCATGAAAAGGTGAGCAACCATAGAAGGAAGGAGGATCCATGATACAGAGTTAACACCCAAACCACAATTGGAAAAGCAAATGTTATTATTGGAAGCCAATAAACAGTTACAACAACACACTTAAAAGGGAAATCACAACAACACGACACACAAAATTTTGAAATAACAACACACTCAAACTAAGGTGGATCTTGTGGTGGTGGTAGTGATCAACGAATGTTTGGAGAGATGGTAGCAAGGGTATAGTTGGGCTAGGCAACGAAGGAACAATGGCTCGAGCTGGAGGTGGTTGTGGGCGGAGGGAAAAATGCGTGGGGAAAGTGTTGGAACGACAGCTAGGCTGAAGGGATGCAGTTCAGGTAGTTGAAACAACAGTGAACAACTGTTAACATTGGAGAGGATGGCTGGACCGAAGTTGGATGGCAGGGAGGGCTCTAAGAAATTCTAGCTGCATTGTTTTTTGGTGAAGATTACAAGCGACAATGAACTGGATGAAGGGGAAGCAATGTAGGAAGGCACAAGGAAGGGTAGAATAGGATAAATATCACATCGGCTGCGAGATAGAACCATAACACCATTTAATCCTTAGAGGACAATCATCACCTTGAAACAAGATTTAGCCAGAGCACCACTTGTCCTTAGATACAACACTAGAAGGGATAAAGCGAGATGTCGACTGTTGTCCTAAATAGAAACATTGCAAAACTCCCTTCCAAATCCTAATACAACACATATATATGAAATAACTTTAAATAAATAAAGGATTAAAGATAACATACTGAAAATTGGAAAGAAATTAAAAGGGGAGCTGCTCGATTAATTCAGAGCTATTCGTGTGCATCTCCCACGTTTGGGTCACAGGAGTATCACATGTAGGACATGATCCTGCCTTTGCTTTGGATGTCTCGCGTCAGTGCGGGAAAGAAGTTCACGTCAGTCTCTCTGGGTTGGGCGAGCTTCGACCTCATTCGCCGAAGTTTGTCTTCTCGTAATATGACATCTTGTCGACCATATTGAGGGTGGCTTAAATGTTATAATCTCTTGGTAAGTTATTACGTTAATCGTTATCATATCAATGCAAATCTTGATAGAATAAGTATTTGTCTTTTTTTGGCCCAACTTAAACTGGAGCTGCATATCGACATAGATTTTCATAAAATAACTCTCTATGTAATTTGCAACTTTCACTCATGCTCGACTGGATGTATCTGATAAATATGCATGGAAGGAGGAATCAACCATGGGATGATGTATATGGCAGACTGAACAACTCTCACTAGCATCTACTCAAGAGAGACCTCCTCTTCTTCTCTGGTAGGACTTAGATCTTATTGAAAAATTTTCTTCCTCTCCATCCTCTGAAGATAATTTTCATCTCCTGCCTTATCATATGCCCGATGTACACAACTTGATAGATTTTAACATCCAACAGACTCCATATAATTTTCTAGAGATGGCTCACCAAAGCCTCATCTTCGACATGTCAGATCTCCCTTAGCAGGGGCAACTTAAGACGTATGTTATATATATCTGAAAATTCTAAAACCCTCTTTTTAATGGTTGCCTTGTGTCTGGTATCGACTCCTCAAACTAATGGTCCTTTTGGACATCTAATGCTAGTCATGTTGATGCTTTTTTCAATGCTTGACAAAATGTAATTTGAAGCACCACAACCTCTTATACTGCCCGAGTGCTCATTAACTCGAAGTCACTACCTTTTAGAACAACTACTGTTAGCTAAGCTGGAATCTCTCCTAGTTCAACTAGAATCGATGGTGTCTCTTGTTGGCTGAAAGTTGAGAATCTTCCCTGAAGTCTTTATCTTCTCACAAATCATTATTTTTTTCTTCAGCTCTTCGATAACTGAAAGAGATCATTCTCCTTATTGTGCAGATTTAATATGCACAAATCTGTGACACTTAAAACACTTCATGGCTGGGATGAATTTGAGAATGCTTATTGGTTTCACCTGTTCTCCAATTTTAATCAGTTTCTCCTTAGTTAGGGTTAACTTGGATGTTCCTCTTGGTATATTCTGGCTGTAAAATCCTAAGATTGAACTTTGTTTGTAAGATGTGGTGATTGCCCGGTGATTTAGTCTCTCTGTTTTTGAAGCTCAGGTCTGAACATTCGGTTTGTAGTGAGTTGGTAGGTATTGACGTTGCATCTTCTGTTTCATCTTGGACTTGGTAGTGATACTGTCTTTTTCCTCATGCCGGCATAGGTGTTTCAAATTTTTCCACCAAAGTAATTCACTCTTTTTTAGCTTGTTGGCGGTCAGTTTCACCATTACGTTCAATGGAACTTCCTGGTACTTAAGAAAATATTTTGAGGTCTGAAGCCATTCGATGAACTCGTTTGGCTCCAGGTGGGGTCAAAATGTGACAAATTCATCATTATTTCAAATTCTTGCTTCTCAATTATGTCAAAATTTTTGGGATATAGGTCCTTCATCTTTAGAATCCATATGGTGGAAGAAATTCATTCCATCTCTTCGATCTAGAAAATCACCGTTGCAGCTACGGGTGACCCTTTTGGTTTGTCTTCTCGAAGGCGGCAAACCTCTATTGCAGTTGGAGGATTTCCCGTTACAAATACTGCATAGAAGCTTTCTAGACCTCTCTTTGAGAATTTCTCATAAACGAAATCGTGACTTTTCCTTCCGTTCCGGTCTTCGGAAATTATCTCTTCAATTGCATAATTAGGGTTTTGGGTGTAGTTAGGGGTGATGTAGGGTGTAAGGATGGTTTGAACGAAAAGGAAGGGTCAAATTTTTCCTTGTTGTGGAGATGAAGATAAGTTTGGGTATTTGATGAATGCTGGAAATTCTAGGATAGGACTAGGTTTAGGCTAGCTCTGATACCAAATGATAATTGAGTTAACCTAAACCACAATGACAAAAAAAAATATTATTACTAAAATCAATATAAGATTACTTAACAACAAACACAACACAAACACTCGAATTAGGGTGGGTCTTGGTGATAGTGATGGTGATCAACGAGGGTTTGGGGAGACGGTAGCGAAGGAACAACAGTTTGGAGCGATTTTGGGTGGTAGGAACAATGATGGTAGCACAGGGGAAGTGCTGGAACAACAACTAGGCTGCATGGATGCAGTTTAGGTTATCTTGCTTGAGCACCACTTGACACCTGGTGGAGAATCACCTTATTGGCACGAGATATAGTCGAAGCACCACTCGCCCTTGGATATAATTCTAAAAAGGAGAAATTGTAACGACGACTTCTTTTCTGAACTGAAACAGTACAAAGCTCTCTTCCTAAACCTAATACAACACATACATAAGAAATGAATAGAAAGGAAGGATTAAAGGAAACATTTTGAAAATTGGAAAGAAATAAGAAGGGGACTGCTCGGTTTGATTCATCGCCGTTCGCGTGACCCATCTCTTGTGTTTGGGTTGCACACGGAATGTGTTTCTGCCTTTGTTTTTGATGTCCCGCGTCTGTGCTAGAGGGACACTCCCATCAATCCAAAAAGTTGCAAGAAATAAGATATATGCTGTTGTGGCCTGATGTGAGATAGATAGTCTTTGATTCTCATGGTTTGGGTTAGATGGCTTTTGAAGAGAAATATGAATAAGGAGGAGAGAGATTTAGGGAAAAATAATAAATTTTTTGATGTCCCTTTTTATATAATGAAGTACAATTACAATAAAATTTATTGAACTGGTTTGATTCAATTTTAACTTAGAACAAGCTCTAGTTTTTTATGTTCTTTAACTTATAATTATGTGGCATTATAAGCAAACAATGCATGCATGCTTTTTAAACATGTAGTGAGCACTTTAATTAACAAAAAAGCCACTTTCCTTCTCGTTTTATACAATGAAGCAAAAGAGAACCTATGCACTTTACATTATGCTTTAAAATATTAATATGATCATAAATAAATGTGTACGAGATGAAAAAAATTTACTTTTTTCACTTTTTTTAAACAAATGACATTTGATGATTTTAATAATTTTTAGCATTGTTTGATTGTCAATCACAACAACAAGAACTACAACAACAAAGCCTTAATCCCACTATGTTGGGCCGGCTACATGAATCCTTTTTCTCCATTGCGTCCTACTTATTCTAATAAATTAGGATCATTTTTTTCACAATAAGCTCAAGTCTTTTTAGGTTTACCTCTGACTTTTTTAACATAAGTTAAATCTAAACATCTACTTGCCTAATCGGATCATTAGATGGTCGACGTTTAATGCGACCAAACCATCTAAGATGACTCTCTCTAATTTTGTCCATCACGATGTTTAAAGATTTTTATTGTCAATCACGAGCTCTAAAATTTTGCAGTGGATGGCTTTGATTGGGCAGATAATGAAGAGTTTGAATTGTAGAGAATTTTAAACATCTTTAAATCAAATATGTGAGTTTTTGATGACATATTGCATTTATTAGACATTTTTTGTTGATGAAATACATGAGTGAAATGAGATTGCTGCGATGCGTTTTAGATCTACCTAATATTTTTTTTCATAATTGTTGAATGGTTATATTATCATAAAAAATGATGTAACTCGTTTCAAATGTACTTTTTACATTGTAAATCATGATCAGTATTTTGATCACGAGTTTGAAGGTTATATAAAGGATAGGTGGAAGCCAAAATTGAAAGGAAAATGGTTATTATCTATATAAGATGAGAATAAAAATTTTCGACCCAATTAGATTTTAATTTTATGTCCTTATGCTTGATGAATTCCATCCTTTTTCCTTTACATCATTAAAACTAGTGGCATGTGTGCTTTCATGAATTTTAAGATTGTTTTACAAGCAATTAGTACGTCAAAATTTTCTTATTTGATGACTTTGGTTGCATGAGGAGATAATGACATATTCATAGTGTTCAAACATTCAAATGATTCCGAATAAAAATCTGAATTATTTATCATTCCTTGCATTATTGGACGGTTTTGATTTGTCCGAATATACAAGTAAAATTTAACTTTTAACGAAGCTTTTATATTTCATTTGATAATGTATGTGTTTTTTACATGCTTGATGAATTATTAGCATCATTGAAATTGATGTACTTTGATTCATATGTAATTTCAATGTTGCGCACACACCCACCGTTCTATATGTTTGCAACTACGTATATAATATCATCTGTTCTTCTTAAGGACCAAACAACTTCATGACATCTCATACACATTTACACTAAACACCCCCATGCATGGTTGTTTTTGTATATTTCTTTGTTTCTTTATTTGTATACAACGAGCAGATCTATGACCACAATTATTTTTTGCTTTTTAAAATTGTACAATTGATTACATACAAACAACAACAATAAGCCTTTATACCACTAAGTGGGGTCGGTTACATGAATCCTTTTTCTCCATTGCGCCCTATTGAGTGACATATTTTCATTTAATTATAATAAATTAAGATTATTTTTTATACAACATGTCAAAGTCTTTCTAGGTCTACCTCTGCCTTTTTTAACATAAATCGAATCTAAAACATCTACTCTCCTAACTGAATCATCTGATGGTCGACGTTTAATATGATCAAACCATCTAAGATGACTCTCTCTAATTTTGTCTGCCACTAGCTACACCAACCCTATCACGAATATATTCATTTTGCATTTTATCTCTAAGTGTAAAGCCACTCACCCCTAAAGTATTCTCTTTTAAAGGCCAATATTCTACGCCATAGAGCATTGTTGGTCTCACCCCTCTTATAAAATCTTCTATTCTGTCGTAGCGGCACTTTTCTATCACAGAACCAACCAATTTGAATTCTACTAATAGCATCTTTATCTATATCACCATCACTTTGAACAATAGAACCGAGATATCTAAAGCGTTCACACCTTTTTATAATTTGATCACCCATAGTTACAACTCTGTCACTAGAGCTAGTACTACTAAAATTGCATTCTATGTATTCGCATTCTATGTATTCAGTTTTGGTTCTACTCAAACGAAGACCTTTAGACTCCAAAGTAAACCTCCATAATTCAATTATTTCCCGAGCTCTTCTTCTAGACTTATGCAGACCGAGCTCTTCTTCTAGACTTATGTAGAAGAAGAATATCATCAGTGAAAAATATACACCAAGGTACATCCTCCTGTAATTGTCTAGTAAGACCATCCATAACTAAAGCAATAAGATATGGGCTTAAAGACGATCCGTAATGTAATCCAATTGAAATAGGAAAGTATTTGGTCAATCCTTTTTCTATTTGAACACTGGTAACAACTCTAGTATACATATTTTTAATGACTTGACTATTAATTATATCAACACCTTTTTACTCTAGAACTCTCCAAGGAATATCTTTTAGAACCTTATCTTAAGCTCTTTCTAAATCAATAAAAATCATTTGTACATCCTCCTTATTCTTTCTGTACTTCTCCATCAAATCTAAATGTATAGCTTCTATGGTAGATCTGCTGGACATAAATCTAAACTGGTTATGAAAAATCTTTTTAACACGTGTAAACCTATGTTCAATTACTCTCTCCCATAATTTTAAATTATGACACGTCAACTTAATTCTTCTATAATTTGCACACTGTTGTGCATCCCCTGTATTCTTAAAAATGAGGACCAAAATACTCTTCCTGCACTCAAACATCATTTTAATTTTTAAAATAATATTAAGTAGTTTAGTAAGCCAAAAAAGTCTCAAATTTTTTAAATATTTTCACATTTCAATTAGGATATCATTAGGTACTACTGACTTTCCACCCTTAGTTTTCTTTAAATCATTATCAACTTCTTTTTTTACTATGCGACTGTAAAAATAAAATATTTTATTATTATTAACGAAGATCACTAAGATCAATTGTATTTTAAAAAACTTCATTGAAAAGTGCATCAAATTGACTCACCCACCTAAGTTGAATATCTTTTTCTAAGAAAAAATATATTTTGATTTTAATTTTTTACTTGATTTAAATTTTTACATTTCTTTTATCTTTGGTTGATTAGTTTATACATATATTTTTCATCCTATTTAATATGTATTTTATTATAAAGATCACTAAAAATAGAATTTTTAGTCTCACAGATTGCTTTCTTAGACTCAATACAGGTCATTTTGTATTTTTCCTAGTTATTGAAGCTTTTACATTTAAACCAAGTTTTATAACACAACTTTTTGTTTTATCTTTTCTTGTAACCACAAACTATTTTTATTTATAAAAACTTTTTCTTTTGATTCTTTAAGTACATCTTTTTTCACTTGTTTAATAGTGTTTGTTATTTTATCCCACATATAATTTGCTTCTTCATGCGAATCACAAATCTTAAAATATTGAAGTTTACTCGTAAACATAAATTTTAGATGCCTCTCTCTAAATCTATGACAATGATTCATAGTATTTATTTTACAACTCTTCATCTTAAAATCCAAAACTAATAATCGATGTTGAGTACTTAAATTCTCACTTGGAATAACCTTACAATATTTACATTCTTGACGATCTCTTCTTCTCATAGTAGAATAATCAATTTGTGTTTTCTTAGACCCATTTTTATAAGTAATATCTTCAATAAAATATTACCAATAACAAAATCATGCGCTAAAATAAAATTTAACATGACTATACCTTTTTCATTAATCAAACCAAAATCGTAGCCACCAGAAATATTTCTAAAAGTTTTTACTACTCTAGCTACATGTCCATTTAAATCTCCTCCAATAAAAATTCTTTCTTCAAGAGATCATTTATATTAGTTCTTCTAGGTCATTCCTGAATTTTTCTTTAGAACCTATATCTACTAAAGGAGAATAAACATTTATAATATTACAATTCATAGTATGAACAACAATTTTATGGGTTAGAATACTTTCTTTAGTGTTATTAATTTTTACAACATTATCTTTTAACTCTTATCTATAATTATTACACATACACCATTTCTAGTGCAACTCTTACATGAATATCAAAATTTAAAGCCTAAGCTATCAATCTCCTAAGCCTTTTCTCAAACCCATTTAGTTTCTTGAATACATAATATATTTATTTTTCTATGAATCATAATATCAATTAATTCCATTAATTTACCTGTGAGAGTGACTATATTCCAAGATGCTATCCTAATATTAGTTGGTGGATTAAAATTTTTACCCACATTCTTCCATAATGTGAGAACACTTGCTTATTTGACATTACATCTGGACGTCGGTGTAGTGGGCTTTGCTCACTTTTCACTGTATTCAAGTCATACAGAGCGTCGCTTTCAGGGAGTGCCCTAGCATTTTACACAATGATCAAAATAATTTATGTTATGATTTTTCAACAGTTCATTGCACGCCGCACAAAAATTGATATTTGAGAAACTATTGCTAACCTGGTTGCTCTTTGTGCAGCGGATTATACAAACTAAAGAAAATGTTGAGAAGAAGCAGGCCTTGACCTATGAAGAAATGGAAGCAGAGCGTGAGGAGGTAAATGAAATTTGTCGTATTATGGATACTTTAATTAATTTGTTTCTGGTCATAAAGTTTTTCTTTTTTTGGACATAATTCAGTGCTTCAAAATCTTATTATTTATTCTATTTTCGTTAATGGTTGATGCAAGCCTGAGTTTACAATAATGAGTTTACAATCATATTGTTGGATATGATGCTACAATGAAGTTCTTATGTAATTCTTATTACATTTTATCCCATAATGTAAACTCTATAGCTGATGAATAAAATTTGGGTGATTTTAGTTTGGGTCATTATCATGTTGGACCATGATATTGGCAGAAATTTAGTTTGTTTTTATGGAAATTGCTTGTTCAAAAATTGTTTCCTAGACTGTGTTAAGTTTTATAATTTTTCTTCTTTCCGGGAGCTGCTATGCTAAATATTTTAACAACATCATGGTCATTAAAAGAAGAAAACTTGCTTTACCAATCCCAAGCATGATGAGAATCACTATGAAGGCGGTTATTTGAGCTAAGGAGTTTAATGGAATATTATGAAGAGCAAAAAAAAAAATCTTTATTTTATGTTATTATCCTTGAGAATTCATGTTTGATATCACAAGAAGTTATTTGTTGTGCATTAGGAAGAAAAATTTACGTTTTAATGTTATGTTGAAGCTATTGAAGGTATATGACTCAGCATTATCTAATATTTAGCAGTTGTAAGTCACGAAAAAGTTTTCGATCACAATAATTACACGGAGATCAACTTAAGCCTATATCTTTATTTATTTATTTATTATAGATATACTAGGATATAAGGAGGTATCTCAGTGCACATTTTTTTTCATATGATATAATTTGGATTGGTTTGTCATTCGTCAAAACAAATGGAAACTTATGGTAGTTGAGAAATTTCTAGAGATTAACGGGCTTAATAAATAATTAAACAAAAATTGGGTGTATGACATAATTTTAGTAGTTGTAAAATTAATAGTTATGAGTAACTATTACTTCGATGATCAAGTGAATTTTGATGTGATGCGTTGCAGTATCTTGCATTTAGTATGGAAAATAATGTCTATAAATTCTTAGGGTTAAGGTTGGGCGGTAACGTGAAGAGCTTTCTCAAAGAGTACTGCGTGATAATGGAGCAGTTTTGAGCTTTAGTCTTAAATTCAATAAAGCTACAGTAAATCACTTTTTACTATGGATTTTAATGTTTAGTGGTACAATTTTATTAATAATCAAGTTTATTTTGAGTGAAGTGAGAATGAGTAACTGGTTTTCTGTAAAGATTAGGATGAATGGTTTGGGAAATGATTATATAAGCGATAATTGAAGATAAGGTAGAACAAATTATACTTAGGTTCTTTGGATATGTAGAATAATGGTTATATAAAATTCATAAGGAGTGTTTGGGAAAACCAAACTTAACATTTGTAGAGCTTGCATAAAAATAATTATGAAGATTAGATTTAACATCTTAAGTTGTCAGGATTGAACTGAGAACATGGAATCATAAAGCTGATTCAAAATTGTATAGAGAAGTGTAAAGATGTTGATGGCGATGATGAAGATGAATTTAATGAAAAAAATTTTCAGCTTTGGTTTTGAACCAGTTAACTTTTGAGATACTATTCCTGTAACAACATGTAAAATATGGTTTACAGACCTTCCTATCGTGCTTCTGTCCTTACTATGTGATTATACCCTTCACGATTTTGTATTTTTATGTATAAGGGCTTGCAAGGGAACTGCTTTGCTTCTAACGCACAAGCTTTTAATTTGTTCTAGTTGCTCTGAAGTTCAATGTTATAGCCCCAAATTCTTTTATTCCGTTTAAAGAGAAATATTTCAGCTGGGCGGTCTAACCGTCTTGAGATAAAAAAATGAAATTTTAGGTAGAAATTTAGAAAACATGAATACTATGCGTGAACTTCTAGTAGGGGTGTTTTTTGCCACCAGTTCTACAGTACCATGAATTGAACCGGGCACGGAAAACTCTTAGCGACCCATGGACCGGTCAGAACAACGAATTGAGGACCGTATGACCTATATTTGGATTGGGCGTCCTTTCAACAATGGGCACAATCCTTATTTTTAGGGTTTTTATATTTGATTTCTATGTAGACTTTTAGTTTTTGATTGAATTTTCTATCACGACAGTTGTCTGATGTTCATATTTTCTCTTCTAGGTTTGTATCCGAGGGTAAGTGGTGCTTCGACTATATCTTGTTCCGAGGTGTGACTCTCCTTCAACGGTCGAGTGGTGCTTCGGCGAGATGGTGTTTATCATTTCTCAACTTTTTTGTATCCCTTTTGCTTCGCTACCACACATGCAACCGTCTCGACAGCCACCTCTCGATTGTCTTGCTGCAGTTCCTACTCTCCCAACTACTGCTTGCTCACTGCCAGTCGTCCAAAATCATTTCTCCGGCAGCCCTACTACAATCCTCAGATATTTTTCTTTCCCCCTTGTATTACCTTTTCACACCTCCTTTCACCCACCCACACTTGAACTCTAATCACACCACCGATGAGGCAATAGCCTGATACCGATCAGGAGTTTATCATGGAAGAGATGGAATGACAACTTCGACAAGCGATACGACTCGATGAAATTGAGAAAATGAGACCATCCAGATGCGTCACCTGTAGTTACAACGGTGACTTCTTTGATGACAACAATAAAGTGAATCTTTTCTGTCATGCAGATTTAATGGATGAAGAACTTCTATCCTGAAGATTTGACGTGAAATATCTGAGAAGTTTTAATTTTGAAGTAAAGGTGGATTTTTCATTCTTCGATGGCCACATGAATTCGGGCAAGGTCATCGAGTGGCTCTGGACCTTGGAATGTGCCTTGGAGTGCTAAGATGTAACACCAAACGAAATGGTGAAACAACTCGTCTGCAAGTTAAAAAAAAGTGTGTCTCAGTTTCGTGTGAACTTGAAGATTCTTCGACAAGGAGAAGGGGAGAGTAAAATTACTACCTGGTGTAAGATAAAATATGAGATGTAGCTTCGGTGCTTATTAACTCACCACACACCAGATGTTCAGATCTTGTCTCAAAAGTTGAGAGACCACGTCACCAGGAGACCACATTTTACAGACATGGTTCAACTCATGGGCATATCAAAGCCAACCCCGTTCAAGGATAAACATATTCAGAGTAGAGAATATGTGGAGCGAACTAATATGCATCATTGCATAACCAAATAAATGATCTATTTCACCGAGCATGACACTAATCATGAAATGGGAAATGACACATCAGATACTGAAAAAAGTGATTACATATAATAGTACTAGCTGCCAGCTAACGCGGAAAAGACGCCATCAATTCCAATTGAACCCAAGAGATAGATTCTAACTGATTTAACAGTAACTGTTATAGAATATAGTGATTTATAGCAAATGGGCATCCATCCAGAGTATGATATTGTGGTGCTTCGAACTACTATTATGAAGACGTTAAGAGGAGCATCAACATACTTGACATTGGAGGTCCAAAATAGTAATGAGTTTAAGTAGTCACAGGGCAACCTCAGGTAAATGGATTTCGTAATTTTTAGATATATTGCCTACCTTTTGAGTTGACCCAGCAGATGGAGGTCCAACATGTCAGAGATGAAACTCTTTTGTGCCACTTATGGAAGACTATATTAAGTTAATGGGGTGTTAGAATCCGTTTAGCAGTGTATCCACCGACACATGATCAGACATGATGGTTGCACCGTAGTGTTGGAAATCACCTCAGGATTTTTGTGCTAGAGAACATTCTACAGTTAGACCTAGGTCCTTCCCAAGAAGGGCCTCTTCTGAGTTGTTATGTGTAAGTGTGATCCAACCTGCTATAAATGCCATTTTAGAGTTGATTCCTCTTGACATACTTTTTTATCAGATACCTTCTGCCAAGCACGAGGAGTGGGAAAAACAAATTATAGATTTTCTTGCTCGGAATTTGGCTCATGAGAATCTGCATCGTTATGCAGCTCCAGCTTAAGTTATGCGAAAAGTGGATGAATACTTGTTATATCAGGATGTGTTTTGGAATGATAACACCTACAAGTTTGAATTACCAGGAGTTTACAACATTTCCACTACCTTCAAAGGGGGCGAGCCTACTATGAGAAAATAGAAGCTTCGATAGATCCCCCATTCCGGGAGACTAATGCTCAAGCTTACCGCAGAGGGGCTTTTGCGACACCTGCTACTGTATCACGAATTGGACCGGATGTGGAAAAGGTCCTAGTGACCTGAGACCGGTTAGAACAACGAATTGAGGGTTAACTGACCTTTCTTATGTGGATTTGAGGCCTCATTTCAACAATGGGCTCAATCCTAATTACTTAAGGCTTATGATTCATATGTTTATTTTTCAGTTTTTGATTTTGTTTTTTCTCTGGATAGCTCTCAACGTCCAGGAATTCTCTTCTATGGCTGTATTCAAGGGTAAGTGTTGCTCCGACTATATCTCATTTTGAGGTGATGACTCTCCTCCAAGGGTCGAGTGGTGCTCCGATTTTATCTAACTCTCGAGGTGGTTTTATCATTTTTCAACTCTGCATCCCTCATCACTTTGCCACCACACATTCCTCCTCGCTGCAGCCACCTCCCATCGCTTTGCCACCACACATTCCTCCTCGCTGCAGCCACCTCCCGGCTGTCTTCCTACAGTTCCTGCTATCCCAACTTCCGCTTTCTCACTGCGAGTCTCCCAGAATCATTCCTCTGACACCTCTGCTTCTATCAAAGCCACCGACAACCTTTCCTCTACCCTTTTTCAACCGTTTACCTCGTTTTTGCGGCTTTGTAAAGCCCCCTGTCTTGCTGTCCGATGCTGTTCTAGCCACCTGAACTGTATCACTTCAACTCATTGTCATTCTAGCACTTCTCTTGCACTAGCTTTCCTAACCCTGTTGCCCTTGATCATTCCCTTTGCTGCCAAGCTGCTGTTCCTCTCACCCATAACCTGCCCCTAGACGTCATTCCTTAGCTGTCCAATCCACCCACCCCCTTGTCACTGCCTATCCAAGCACCTATCGGCCACCACCACCATCCGAGATTGATCCGAGTTAACTGTTTCTGCCTGTCTGTTGCAATTTCCTATTTTTGGGTATCTTCTTGTTGTAATTTTCATTCAGATATATTTGATTGTAACCACCTATTTGCTTTTTGTAATACTATTTGCTTTTCCTGTTTTGGTTTTGGTTAACTTCAATATCATCACTTCTTTACTAACAATTTATTATAATCTCATTCACTAGTGCCCTTCCCCCACCATCCCATTACTTGTATCTGCCATTATTATTATTTTAAAATAATTTGTATTTGCAAAATAGCCAAAGATGTACGGATATTGTTCAATACTCGTGGATATTGCTGGTCTAAATCTGCCACTGGGAAAAATTCTCTTATTATTCTGGTTGCGAGATTTTGGATTCCAGTGATAATAACGGCCTGTATTTGTGCAAAATTTTGTTTTAATTCCAGTGATAATAACGACCTGTATATGGTTGCGAGATTTTGGATAACATATGGTGAAGTTGCTCAAATGTTATATGCAGATATATATATATATTGAGAGAGAGAGAGAGAGAGATTCCAACATTTCTCTAAGCAAGTTGAGATTCACTTTTCATCTTTTCTTTCTTGCCTCTAACATCGCCAATTTTATGATTTAAAAAGAAATCTTTTCCAGAAACTTGACTTTTTTTTTTTTTCGCATTGAGCAGGAAGAGGTGCAGGCTGATAGTGAAAGCGATGATGATGAAAGGCAAATTTACAACCCTCTGAAACTACCTATGGGCTGGGATGGAAAGCCTATCCCATACTGGCTTTATAAACTTCATGGTCTGGGCCAAGTATGTATTTGATGTGACTTGTAATTCAATCTCGATTTGAGTTTTTAAAATAGTTCCTTCATTAACATCATTTCATGTAGTTCCTTTATTAAACATTTCATAACAATGCACATCCTTTTGTTTCCATGCTCTACTCGTGATATCTTCATTAAAAATTTTATTACTATAATCATTTATAAAATTATCTATGGAAGTTGGTTCTGGTTTGCACCTGCCTAACATGCACTTAATGCTGTGTTTTTTAGTTATATGCCTTGCTGTTTAATTAGTGCTCTTTCTTTGTGCATGTCCATTGTTAGAGAAAAGTTTACTTAACCATTACTTAATAGAGGATTTTTTTTATATGTAATATTGTCTTATTAACTAGTGTCCTATCTGGAATATAGGGATCAATATAATCGGACATTACAAAGTAAAATATATGTATATTATTGGTCATATTTAGAGAAATTTTCTAAAATGATTTTCCTTTCTCCTAGGTAGATAATATGTATTAAATACTTTAGCTTGTCACATAGCTTGAAATTTAACAAGGAAACATCTTGTATTTGTTTTGAGATGGAAACATGAGAATTAATAATCTTTGTTTATAATACCAGATCTCGAATGAGTGACAACCAACCTCAAATTGTTCTGCTATTTCATGAAACTCGAGATTGCTGGATTGTATAGACACAACCGGATTGCCATAGTTTAAGATTATGAATTATGTAATTCAAAAATCAAATTCCCTAGGAAGATCTTGACCCACGTCATTTGACAAGTAGAGTGTGTTATGTCTCTATATTTTGTCTCAACAATTGATCTGTATGCCATTGTTTCTTTCTTATTTTTTTGTGTCAACAAGGTGGTTTCCACAAAAATATATTACCCTTTTATGTATTCTATACCAGCAACAGACCCATCTTAGCATCAGAAAGAACTTTCTTGGTAAGTTCATTCTTAGTGGTAGTTCTTTTCCTGCCGTTTTGATAGATTTAAAAATATGCAGAACATACAACAACAAACCTTTATCCCACTAGGTGGGGTCCGCTACATGAATCCTTTATCTCTATTGCGTCCTATTGTGTGTCATATTTTCATTTAATTCTAATAAATTATGATCATTTTTTATACAATATGCCCAAGTTTTTCTAGGTCTACCTCTACCTTTTTTTACATAAGTAAAATCTAAAGCATCTACTTTCCTAATCGGATCATTAGATGGTCGACGTTTAATGTGACCAAACCATCTACCAAACCATCTACTAATTTTTTCCTTCACTGGAGCTACACCAACCCTATCACGGATATATTCATTACACATTTTGTCTCTAATCATTTCTCATTTTGTCTCTACACATTTTGTCTCTAAGTGAAAAGCCACTTATCCACCTAATCATTCTCATCTCGACAACACTTAACTTTGTTTTATGCTTCTCTTTTAAAGACCAACATTTAGCATCATAGAGCATTGTAGGTCTCACCCCCATCTTATAAAATTTTCCTTTCAGTCTAAGCGGTACTTTTCTATCACACAGTAGGCCCGAAGCATTCTTCTACTTCAACCAACCAACTTGAATTCTACCAATAACATTCCTATCTATATCACCATCACTTTGAACAATAGACTCGAGATATCTAAAACATTCACACCTTTCAATAATTTGATCACCCATAGTTACAATTATTTCACTAGAGCTACTACTATTAAAATTACATATGTATTCAGTTTTAGTTCTGCTCAAACGAAGGCCTTTAGACTCCAATGTAGACCTCCATAATTCAAGTTTTCCTGAGCTTTCTCTGTCATCTTATCCACGAGAAGGATGTCATCAGCAAAGCATACACCAAGGTACATCCTCCTGTAAATGTCCCGTAAGTGCATCCACAGCCAAAGTAGAAAGATATAGGCTTAAAGCCGATTCCTGATGTACTCTAACAAAAATAGGAAAATATTTGGTCAATACTCCTTCTGTTTGAACACAAGTAATAGCTCTAGCATACATATCTTTAATTACTTGAATATAAGTCATATCAACACCTTTCTTCTCAAGAATTCTCCAAAGGATATTTCTTGGAATCTTATTGTAAGCTTTTTCTGAATCAATAAAAATCATATGTAGATCCTCTTTATTATCTGTGAACTTCTCCATCAAACCTCTCAATAAATGTATAGCTTTGATAGTAGACCTACTGGCATAAATCCAAATTGATTATGAGAAATTTTCCATTTATGCAGAACATCTTCCATTTATTTTTCTTTGGGAGTTTGCATGTCTTGATTTGCGGCGATCTGCAGTAAAGGAGATATGTGGGTGATAGTAACAATTTAACAGCAATCTCCATTAATTAAAGTCATCTTAAAAAATTATCTTATAATTTGCAACCTTCCAAGTGCCTAGAGTGGTATCAAATGTGCCAGCTAGTTGTCTAGTTTTCTCAAGTATGTTGATGGCATTTTTTCTCTGCGGGATAGGAAAACTCTATTTGTTTTACTTCAATTCTATTTTCAAAATGTATTTGGTACAACTTGAACGTTTAGTTAAAAATGCTTTTATCTAGACCAGGAGGGTTTCATCTACATGGGCTAATAAGATAATATAACTTGATGAACTCTCTCTAACGAAGATGGAGTGATTTGTTAAATAGTTACAAAGGCTAACCTTTGTAAGAACTTCACAAAACTTATCAAATCAAGCTCAAGCTTTTGCGTAAGGCTATTTATTGTTCTGTTGACTTTGCATATTTTTGTCTTCCCTAATTACCATTTCTTGTTGATTGCTTCATATGAATAAATTTAGTGGTTTTTCTGCATATATGGTTTGGTTTCCTTTTATGGCTTTGCTACAAAAGGTTTACCATAGTTAGAACTTTACAAAATTTATTAGATAAAGTTTAAGGCTTTGGTTAAGCTTATAGATAATTTTGTTGAGCTTGCCTAGTTTGGCCTGCTCTAACTATCTTGTTGGTTGCTCCATATTAATGACTTCACTGATATTGCCATAAACTAATATTATCATCCATTTGCAACAAAGGCTAGGTTTTGATTCATGTAGATAGACAAAAGAATTTATATTGAGTTAATTTCAATGATAATTCCATAAAGTAATTTAATCTTTGTTGTTTGCTCAATATGAATGACTTCAATGATATTGCCATAAAGTAATGTTATCATCCATTCGCAACAAAGACTAGGTTTTGATTCATGGACACAGACAAAATAACTTAGATTGAGTTAATATTGGCAATTGGGAAAAATGTTTCATAGTAGTCAATCCCATTAATTTAGTAAAATTTTTGGTTGTCAGGTGATATTTGTACCTATTATGATGAAAGTTGATGACATTAAACCAATGCATGAGTCTAGTTGATTGCCGAAAGGAGGCATTGCCAATTCCAATGTATGCATATTGAGGAAGGAAACCATTTCAGTATCCATAGCTTGCTTCAACTAGATATCCTATTGTGCCTCTTGATATATCCTTGGAATATAAATAGATATGAAGGGTAGGATACAGCTTCAAAACTAGAGGAAAGATGATCAAATGACATACAAAATTGAATATGATAGATCATATACTATACTTTACCTTTTTGAAGAGAAATGGACACAAAGATCAAGGTACTCTATAGGAGGGGGATGGTTAGCCGATTTAAATTCTATGTAAGGTGTTATTTTATATTACATATGAGGTCAATTTGTATTACCCTAGAATTAATAAGAATCATTCATATGGAGTATCAAGGCTTGGAGTACATTGAGTTGATGACATGTTTACATTTAACAACCTCGTTCTATTGAGACAGAGGGATAGGAAATCTAATGAATGATCCGTTATTAGCTCAAAATTTACTAAATTGTGATTTTATAAATTTCCAGGCTTTATCAATAAGAAATGTCTTAGTCGTGGCAGTAGAAAATTTAATTTCTATATCTTGATAGAATGTGTGAAATATAAATAAAACTTCGAATATGCACTTAGAATAAATATACTCATTTGACTCGAGAGTAATCATCAACAGAAGTAATGAAGTATTTGGATTCCAGCTGGGTGAGGAAGGACTTTTTCTCCAAATCTTAGAATGAACCAACTCAAAAAGTACACTATTAGAACTCAATGTAGAAGGTACCATAGGCACTCAATCTCAAGCATTGCATTTAACATAGGGAGGAGAGAACAAACCCCCAAGTTATGCTGGCGGATAACTTAAATGATAATTCTATTTATACTAAATGATAGTGAAAACTAAGGCAAGGGTGTGTGTTGAGCAATAATTTTCAACAGTTTTAGCACGTACATCAATCGCTTCTTTGTACTGTGTTCTTGAAAGGACTTTGTGAGATGCATGAAAGTAATAGAACAATTGTGGGTATCAGTAAGAAGAATGAATAGTAATTTGATGTAAAGTATAAAAACATATGAATATAGGGGATAGATAAGCCCTTAGACGGAGATTTATATTCCTTTCCAAGCACAGGTGTGGAGGATCCATTAACAATGATGATTAATAAAGAGTAATGACATTTAGGAAGGAGAACAATTAGTGATTACCTATTATATGTGAAGAAGCATTGTAGTTTAGAATCCAGGACACACTGGAAGAAGCAATAGCAGATGTGGCCCAAGTCTAAATGACATCAGAGGTAAACAAAGGTTTGAAAGATTTGTACTGAAGATTATAGTTCTCCTAAAATAAATTGGCTAATTCAGAAGAAGTGATTGGATTGGAATTACAAATAGTAGTTGCAGGGGGCCTATGGCAATCTTATGGATGATTACTATGATCCTAACATGAGCAACAGGAAGAGTCTTTTTTTCATAGCCATCACAATAACCTTAGCATGGGAAAACTAGTTAAGATATTAACGGAGTGGGACTTAAAAACCTCAGTGGCTTGAAGAACTCAAGGGAGAACATATGGGGATGGTAGAATTTACCATCTCCTAAGATTTTACATGCTAGAGTGGGTCATGAAGACCTAAGAGGATTTTTGCAATTGAAACTCATCTTTTTGTTTTAGCTAGATTGTCAGGAAAATAATAAATATTATAAAACTATTAACGTAGGAATTCATTTTACTCATCTCATAATTTACTATAAAATTCTTGGATGGACAAAACATGATGTTGAAGAGAACAAAACTCAGAATAACGCCTATAAGACTTATTATTTCATGGTAATAAGGATTAAATAAAGTTCTACATTTTTTAAGCTTATTAACATCGTGTCATTGTAGGCCAGGAGGTATGTCAAGTTGTTGGAGTTTTTCATGCAAACTTACAAATAAATGAAAACCTTCAACCATGGGAGAGTTGGTAAAATTGAGTTTGATGATAATTGTTGTATGCGAAATATTTTTTGATATAAAAAGGAGGTATAAATAAACCTTGCATGAATCCTAGAACTGGAAAGACAATAAAAGAAATAAAAGGAAAAGAAAAATATAAATCCTAATATCTCCTATGAATCAATTCATATTAGTTGTTTTGGAGATAAAATAAACATAAGATAGGGAAGCCTAAAATAGGAAAGGAAATAAATTCAATCTAAGAAAATAATTTATTTCTCGTAACTTCTTATAGAAATAAATTATTTACTGATATAACTTCTAATACTCCACCTCAAGTTGAAACATGATTTAAAATCATGTTTAATATGGATTAGAAAATATCAAATAATGGGCAAGGAAGACTTCTGCAGGTAATGCTGCAGGGGAGTTTGCAAAGAAATTGACAATTGCGGTTATCTTTGACTGTAGTTCTTGGAGTGTCTGTAGGTAGACAAAAAACTCTTATAGGTAATGTTGCAAAGGTGTTTGTAGGGAAGTAGACAACTGTCTGTTTTTGATTGTAGTTCCCGCAGTGTCTGTAGGTAGACAAAAGACTTCTACAGGTAATGTTACAGGGGAGTTTGCAGGAAAATAGACAACATGCAAGAAAAGCTGGCTTCTAGTTGACTGCGGCTGACATTTGCTGCAGAAAAAAAGATAAAAACTTTAGGATAAAGCCTGTAGAAGAAAATAGAAAAAAAACCCGAAGGGTTTACTGCAGGAAAAGGGTATGCAACGAGAAAGGCCAGTAACTAGATACTGTCCTTTGTAGGGCAGATTGCTGACAGATAAGAGAATTCCAACTAATATGAAGTATGCAGAGAGAGTTTTTGTGGTACAAATTACAGAGATTTCTGACAACAGAGAAGAAACCGAAGGAGAAGGGCATGGTCGACTGCTGGGATTCCATTCAAGGATACATCCAGTCTCGCCTCTATAATAGCCTTTTTCAAGTAGTTTTGCAAACAAACCAAAGATAAACTCTTATGTACCAAGCTTCCCTTTATTTCCACAATCCACGCATGTAAAATGAGAAAAGCGCCACGGAGACGGTTGTACCCGCAACTTCCTGCAGGAAGGAATGTCAGTTGAGACCTAGAAGGGTTGGGGGGGGGTTGGGGGCAAAAAAAGCTCCTCCCCTCTGTCAACTCTTGCTGTGAAGACATGTTTAGCAAAATAACTTATCTTCAGTTGGGATTGCCACTAGAGAGAAAGTCCCGCTCTCGGAACATTGGTGGTGGCTCATCAATTGGGCTTTCCACAAGAGAGAGAGAAAACGACACCTAGAAAATTCTGCTGACAGAGAAAGCTGTAAGAAAAAGGGCCGCTGGAAATGCAGTTACCCATAAGGCCTGCGCGGGGAAGGAAAAAATAATGTAGGAGAGGGCCCACGATAGATCGGGCTGCAAAAACCAACCTGGATTTTTATGGAAGAACAATAGGAAACGACAGGAAGCACCGTTGGATTTCAGGGAAAAAACTGTGTTGTTTTGTGCGATTGGGAAGAGCAACAAAAAAACTGCTTTGTTAATTGCGGGAAAGTTCAACGGCTCGAAGGGATAACAGAGAAGCCATCGGCACAGGTTTCCGATGAGAGGGCAGGCCAGCCCAACAGAGGTTTGGCAGAAATATGGCAGAGATCTTGCAGGTCGCCGGTGCGAGGGCGACAATAATCCACAGTTGGTTGCCCACACGATATACCCTTGATGAGGATCTTAAGGACGTCGTGACTATAGATGTCTTCTTGTCTCGCTACTAGAAGGTCCTAGACCAGAATCCATGGATCGACTCTAAAGCGATGGGAGGTCCGATGGCTGGAACTACCTGCCCAAAGGATTGGCAGCAACAACAACCTTTAGAAAACTGGTAGGGAAGAGTGGAACTAGTGACAGTTAGGGTGAAAACGGACAGCTAGGGGAACCGATGACTGTAGACCTACACGAAATATATGCGTTAGTTCTTTATGGGAAAAAATGATTGGGCACCAACAACAGAAAATTCTCCAAGTAATAAATCTCTGCGAGAGGAAAAATAGGAAGAAAAACTGTTGATAAACAACTGCTTGCTTTCTGGAGGTCGGAAGAGTCGAAGCTCCTTGCTCAGGAAGGGCCAACCAACAGAGCAAGCCTCCTGGGAGAGAAGAAGAAAAAATCCCCTCTGTCCACCTTGCTGCGAAGACATATCTAGCAAAATAACTTACCTTCAGTTGGGAGTGCCACTAGAGAGAAAGTCCCGCTATCCGAACATTGGTGGTGGCTTTTCAATTAAGATTTCCACAAGCGAGAGAAAGAGAAAATGACACCCAATAAATTCTGCTAATCAATTAAGATTTCCACAAGCGAGAGAAAGAGAAAATATTGGGAAGAGCAGAAAGCTGTAAGAAAAAGGGCCGCTGGAAATGCAGCTATCCCTGACGCCTTTGCAAGGAAGGAAAAAATAATGCAGGAGAAAGGGCCCACGATAGATCAGGCTGCAGAAACCAACACTGGATTTTTTTGGAAGAGCAATAGGAAACGACAGGAAGCAGCGTTGGATTTCAGGGAAAAAGCTGCGTTGTTTTGTGCGATTGGGAAGAGCAAAAAAAAAAAACTGCTTTATTAATTGCGAGAAAGTTCAGCGGCTCGGAGGGATAACAGAGAAGCCATCGACACAGGTTGCCGATGAGAGGGCGAGCCAGCCAACAGAGGTCTGACAGAAATATGGCAGAGATCTTGCCAGTTTGCTGGTGAGAGGGCGACAGTAATCCACGGTTGGTTGCCACACGATATACTCTTGACGAGGATCTTAAGGACGTCGTGACTATAGATGTGTTCTAGTCTCGCGACTAGAAGGTCCTAGACCGGAATTCAGGGATCAACTCTAAAGCGATGGGAGGACCGACATCTGGAACTACCTGCCGAAAGGATTGGTAGCAGCAACAACCTTTAGAAAACTGATAGGGAAGAGTGGAACTAGTGACAGTTAGGGTGAAAACGACAGCTAGGGGAACCGATGATTATAGATCTACACGACAGATATGCAATAGTTCTTTATGGGAAAAAATGATTGGGCAGCCAACAACAGAAAATTCTCCATGTAATAAATCTCTACGAGAGGAAAAACGGGAGGAAGAAAAACTACTGGGAAACAACTGCTTGCTTTCTAGAGGCCGGAAGAGTCGAAGCTCCCTACTCGGGAAGGGCCAACCAACAGAGCAAGCCTACTGGGAGAGAAGAAGAAAAAACTTACTATTTTAAATACCAAAAAGAGTGTCCCTCCCTTCTTTCACAGAGGATGACGAGAATGGAGCTCGACGGTTCTTGGAAGGAGAACTGACAAGAACTGATGGCTAGGGTACAAACCATGTTGAAATTCAGAATAATGGAGAATTTTTACTGATATGAAAAGAAGGTATAATTAACTTTTACATGAATCCTAAAATAGGAAAGATAATAGAAAGAAATAACGGGAAAGGAAAGATATTACTCATAATATCTATAATTAATCAATTCATATTAATTTTTTTGAAGATAAAGGAAGAAAATAAAATATAAAAGGAAATAAATTCAATCTAAGGAAATAATTTTTTTCTTATAAATTCTTACAGAAATAAATTATTTCCTAATATAACTTCTAACAATAATACTACCAGTGAAGAAGAGTTTTTGAATCATTAAGAAGAGATTGAGGAGCCATTCTATTATGAGAAAATTAAGGAATTGAAAAGTTCTTATATTACTGCATGTTAATTTGGTTGGAAACATTGGACTTGTGGTACTTTCTAGCAATAATAAGATGCATTGAGCTCATGTAATGGTGGGGTAGGTTTGAAAATGTAATGACATGGTGCGGTATAAGTGTCCTTGTTGGAGCAATTGCAACGATATGCGCAGACATGTAATAGTACCCTGTATTATAATGATAATAATAACAACAATAGTAAAATAAAATTATCTATTTACGACATTTTAGAGAAGGTGTTGTTTCCTCGAGTCCTTGCCACACTTGGAAGGCTTATTCGAGAAATATGTTTTTGTTCCTTCATTATATTGAGCAAATGAGCGAGAGCCACTAGAGAGAGAGCGTGAGCAACAACAGAGAGAAGAAGAAGAAAAGGGAGTGGAGGAAGAAAAAGAGAGAAGAGAAGAAAGGTTTTGTGATTCTTACATGAGAAAGGAGTGTGGAAAATCTTGCAACCACGCCTATGCTTGAAGGAAACTCTTGATCTTCATTTTCTTTAATAGAATCAAGAGCACTAATGCTCAAACAGCATGAGGGAAAGGTTTTTCTGTGAAGAGAAGTGCTTGACCGAGCAAGCACGCACATTGTGAAGCCGAGCGACTCAAATAGGGTTTGCTCATGCGTCATCGATCGTCGGCGAACGAAGAATAAGAGGAAAGATGGGAAGGTTGAGCACTTTCTCCCTGTGCGTGGCACACAGAGAAATGATCGAGCTCCTTGCGCAATGAATGGCTCATGAGGCCTAACCACAACTTCAAATGCTCTAACCAAGCAAATGGAGGAGGAGAGTGTGCGTGCGCGAGAATAGCTCGACCTAGCCCTTACGTGCTCGATTCAAATAACTTAGGGGCAATACAAAGAATTTCAAGGAAATGTAGTAAATTAGGTTTAAGTTATTAATGGTAAATAATTGAAAATGACTTAATTTTGTTAAAAATTATGTAGGAAATTTGGCAATGAAGTTAGGTAGATAAAGGGGACTAATTTTAGGTATGAAGCTTGATTTTAATAATTGATTATTATTTTTTCTAATTGACTAATGTAAAAATGAATTAACGAACCCTAATTTTAAAATTTATTTACAATTACTATTAAATTTAAATGTGCCGAAAAGCAAATTTTATAAGCTGTAGAATAAAATTAAATTAATTTACCATTATATGTATTATTATTAACAGACTGTTGTTTAAATCACCTAATTGAAAATTTGATTGAAAAAAAATGTAATTTTAATACTTCTATGAAATTGTAAATTAGGCAAAATTTCAAATAAACATATTTAAATAATAATAGTAAAGTTAGAATTGAAATGAAATGAAAATTAAATCGATAGAAATTAAACGATTGTTATTGGTTCACCCAAGAATTAGACTGAATGAAGAAATGGGATGACCAAATCACTGTACAGGTTGGTAAATATTTCTAATTTATAATATTTCCATTTAATTATGCATTTTTTTACTATTTCTCAGTTTTTAAAAATGCAAAAGTTCATTTTTTAAAAAAGTTATATATATATATATATATATATACTTATATGGTACTGACAGAGGAATGCAATGTACTCATGCATGAAAATGAAAAAAAAAGAAAATGATTGTTTATCTTTATGCTGAGTCAGAAAATATTGAACATTTACTTTTAAAGTATACTTTTAGACGGTGACTCCTAATAATGAAAATTATAACATGAATAAATAAATGTAAATGAAACTAGTTTCTTTATTGTTTTTTTTACCACACAATTTTTTTTATTATTTTCTTTAATTTTGCAAAATAGTTTAAAAATGAAAATTATTATAATTTAGAAATATTTACTTTACCGAGTAGTTTTAAGTCAACCCTTCAGTTGCTAATATTTTACAGGAAAACCAGTTTTAGGCTATAGATGGACCGTGAAGATACGTGTACCTACGCCATTGAGCGCAGGTTGATAGGTGTTGTGTGTTAGTTTTATTATGTCAATTGTAAATATTTACAAACCTTAACAAATAGGTTGGAATTTTAAATTTTATAAATCGATTGAATCTTGTGTTTTGTATTTTATTTTGTTATAAAATGAAACTGTTTAGATAGTTTTCTTCCGTCATGTCAGTTTTCAACTTGGTAATTTTAAGCTCCTGGGCTTGATCATGACAAAACAACAGACTGGTGTAGGATTGGATGTGAACTCATGATAGAGTTGTGGGTAAGGGTACAAATTTCACAGTTGGATGTAGGCTTGCAGCATGGAGAACAAGCTTAAGGGCAAGGGCTAGGGATCAAAGAAATTGGAGTAATCCACGATTACTCCCTCTCCTCGCCCTCGCCTCGCCCTCCCCGATCGCCTTGCTCAGACCGATCTCCTTCTCCCTTGCCCTCGCCTCGCCCTCGCCTCGCCCTCTTTTCATTTCGCTGCCATCCCTCGACTCGCCCTCGCCTCTCTAGCGTGTCATTTCGCTGCCATTTCGTGGCCCGGAGGAAGCTATGATTCCTTCTTTGATTCTCTGTTTTCTTCTCGATTTTTTCTCCGCTTTCGTTGCGAACCCTATAATCGGGTTGACTTTCGTGTTGCCGCCCGGAGGAAGCTATGATTCCTTCTTTGATTCTCTTGCCTGTTTTCTTCTCGATTTTTTCTCCGCTTTCGCTGCGAACCCTATAATCGGGTTGACTTTCGTGCTGCCCCGAGCTCCTTGCTCTGTATCTTGGTCGGGTCAGGAAAGATCGATTGTTTTTGAGCTGATGGGCGAAGTTAATGGCGATTCTACCGAGTTTGCTTTGATCTGCCGAGAATAGGTAAAGAATTTAGTACTTTGTGCTCTTCTACCTTTAGATTTTTCTTTTTTTGTTGATCTCAGTTTTTCTTGGTGATTCTGTATGTTGTTTTTTTGGAGCTATGGTATTCATGCATGGAATTATTTAAATCTGTTGTTGAGATGGAGCAAAAAACTCAATCGTACAAAAAACTCTTTTGATCGTGCTGTAGAATTGAGGTAACGAAATAGTGAGTAGTGTATTTTAACTTATGTAACTGATCTATAATTGTTTGAGATTTTTGTTCTATCTTTTATTTTTTCTATTCAGTTCTGTTGCAAACAGTTTAACCAAACATGGGCAGAATGATCATTTATCCAACAATAGCTGCTAGTAAGTTGTTCTGAATAAGCTGTCCCAAAAAACAAGTCAACTTGTTTTGATAATCTGCAGATTATCAAATTATCAGAATAATCTGCATATTAGCAGATTATAAATAATCAACAGCTACCCCCAAACAGACCCTTAGTCCGGCTTTTAGGGTCGTTATTAGTATTTCAGATGTGCTATTAGTCTATTAGTCGTCAACTGGTAAAAGACATTTTCTTCTTGGTAGAATGCTACTTACATCTTCCATGACTGTATTGAGCCATTTATGATTATTTAACGCTTGAAGGCAATGTTTGGAACTGTGTTTTTTTTTTCTTCCCTGCTTTTTCCCTCTTTTTGAGAAAAAAAAAAGATATAAGTGCAGAAAGTGGTTTGATCAGAACAATGCTTTTTCGTTCTTTTCTAGATTTTAGCTATATTTGGAGCTATGCCATGCTTATGGACTAACATTTAGTGTATGTAATATTCTTTATTTGCTTTGAACTGTTTTAGTGCTGTATGAGTACCCGCACTGCATGTTCTGGGAAATAGTATTTTGCTAGTAAAAGTCATCATCCTCCTTCTCATTTTTACAAATGAAGTTGCTGATTTCTATTTCAGGAATTCAAGTGTGAAATATGTGGAAATCACAGTTATTGGGGCCGTCGAGCTTTTGAGCGTCATTTCAAAGAATGGCGACATCAACATGGAATGCGGTGTCTAGGTATACCTAACACCAAAAATTTCAATGAAATAACTAACATTCAGGTGCGTTGACCATATTCTTAGATGTACTTTTTAAAACTAATATTGAGTTATTATGTTTAGTAACCATAAAATTTAGTATATTTCAGCTCCTTTGCATTATAATGACAAGTTTCTGAACTCAAACGTAGTTTGTCATTTGATTACTTTGTTTGAACTGATGACCATGTTATATTAATTTGCAGTTCTACAACATCTTGATTTGATAGCATGTTTGTGAAATAATTTGGGGGCATTTAATGCATGCCACCCAATTCTCTGTTTTTACATATCTAATACCTAAATTTTAATTTTTACATTTATATCACTCATTTCTTTCATTTCACATAAAAAATACTATATCTTCTAAAAAGTGATACACATTTTCATGCGTATGTAAGGTGGCATATCTTTTTAAAAAATGAAGTTGATGTGTAAATACATAATGAATTAAGTGGTTTGTATGTTACTTTTTTTTTCTGTTTTTACATTCAATTCTAATGAACTGATTAGAATTTTAACATTCATCGGCATCAGAGCACTTCAGATGCCTAGGCAACACTAGCTCCTTCACCGTTCGTGAGTTTCAATTTCATTAGGCCACCCTGTAATGTGTCTTAAATAATTAAAATCTCTATTGAGGCGACATGACTTGAACAATCATCTTTATAATTACTTTTATTTTTATTATCCTTATTACTACTATTATTGTTATTATTATTAGTATATATATTACCATTTTTATTATTAATATTATTATTATTATTATAGTAAATTATTATTATTATTGTTATTGTTATTGCTATTGTTTTTATTATTACTACTTTTAATGATATTTTTATTTTCTTATTACAATTGCTTTTTTTACCATTATTTCTATTTTTTTCTACTATTATCACTTTTTACTATTTCTATTGATACCATTCTATTATTACCATTATTATTCCTATGATTGCTATTATTGCTAATACTACTATATCTAGTGCATTTACTATTATTAATATTATTAATGTGACTGTTAATATTAGGGGTTTACATACATACCACTTAATTCCTATCTATTTACATGTCTAACACCTAAACTTCAATTATGACATACACACCATCTTGCATCCATAAATCTTATATATATCAATTTTCCTATGATTGCTATTATTGCTAATATTTTTTCATGTGGTATGAACGATTTGGGTGTTATAAATATAAAAGTAAACTTTAGATGTTATTCATGTAAATATGTAATAATTGAGTGGTATGTATGTAAATCCCCTCCCCGTTATGTAAATATCCTCTAGAATAGCTTACGCCAATAGTCCATCTTCTAAATATTCTGTTATCGTTTTCTCAATGGAACGAGTGACACACTGACATCAAATGTTGAAACGCTTGTGCTGCACTGTTTCTGTGTACAGGAAGCGAAGGAGCTGTGGGAAAAAATACAAGAAAAGCAAGGACTGAACAAATGGCGACCTGACCTCGAAGAAGAATATGAAGACAAAGAGGGCAACATCTATAATAAGAAAACTTACACAGATCTGCAGCGCCAGGGTCTGATATAGGTCGTCTTCTTTTTTATCAAACTGCTTTATTTTTTTTAATTTTTTTTTATTTTGCAATTCGAACGTTCATTTTGTGGCATGCTTGTCAGAGGTACCTTGTACGTTATTGTCATATTATATTTGGGGACTTCTCAATTATTCAGAAGTTTCATTTTAGGCGCGGAAATATTGTAAGATACTGATTCCCGGAAAAAGAAGGATTTTGATGACAGGAAATACTGATTAGGCAAAATTTTTGAAATAGATATGCGTAGGGTTTTTCTTTGCTTCCTTTTTGGCAATAATCAGCGCCGAAAAAAATTCCAGTAAGTGAAATCTGAATTTTTGCTTTTTTTTTATTTATAAATTCGGGCTGTCCTATCTCTATTAAATGTTTTTTTTTATAAAAAATTGAAGGCTTTTTTTTTGTTAAGGCTAGAGTTTTGGTGGTTATTTCGGACCAAGATCTTTCATGCTACATGTCTATATTTAATGAGATTAATAATTTTTTGATATTTAATAGCTAAGTTTAGAAGATTCATAGAAAGAATATATGATAATTATGTGTATGATATATTATATATATATATGCTAATTAATAAAAAAATTATTATATTGCTTATGAAATATTTTTATTTTTTTCGTCATTTAAATGAAAGAATAGAAGAAAAAAAGTGTTGGAACTCCAAAGAGAACATCAAGTAAAGCTTTCATAATTTGTGCATGGTCGCCACTACGATTTCATAATGTGACGATAAGTCGTTATGTAATTTAAATATTCTACATCATTCATATTTGATGTTGTAATTTTTGGATGTGTAGGCTTGTTTCTGTCAAAAAGTTGTGGTTTTGGAGCTATGTAGTTTTTAAGCCTCGAAGGTGTTGGGCTTTTCTGATGGCTGCTCCAATCCAAAAGGTCCATGCAAGTACAATTTTTGCTGACTTTTGTTGTCAATAAAATTTAAAATGGAATATAAAAAATATGAGAAAACATGATATATAACAATTAATTGTCTTTTTCATTATCACAAAATGAGGTTCGAAATGGTAAAATACATATCATTTGTAAATTGGAATATTACAAATTTTAATATTACAAATTTTTTAAAGTAATTTATACTATTAATCAATAACTTTAATTTTTCTTTTAGTTATTTTATAAGAACGTTTGATATATCATGACTTTAAATAGATATAATATCTAAAAATAGTATTAATTAAAGTGGTGAAGTGCTAACCGGTGACATTGAGCTCGAAAAAAAATGTCTTTTATAAATAAATCACGAATTACACCATTTTTCAATATAAACATATATCAAAATATACACATAAGCTAACAATGAAGTCATATAAAAATAACTTTGAGATGCTGTATATAAACGTTAATGTTCTCGCCGATGTTTTCGTGTTCGTGGCATGGCATTTGTAGTGATTTGGAGCTTGAAGCGAATGCTATAGTAGCTGCTAGCCTACGTACCCTCCTCAATAGTAACTCCTGACAAGTTGACATTAGTGACATCTAACTTTGCATGCAACATATCTTTTGTATGGCATGTGTGGCGTGATACAGTTGTGGTACCATTGATGGTGGCTTCCATTAACAATTTGTATACTGCAGTAGTGTCAGAGAAATGCTCGTTGTCAATGTGAATGGTGGATATGGATAGTAGAACATCAGAGTATGTGGCTGTGCAAGGGTTAACACAAATGATAACTAATGCGATAACATGCATGGAAAAGGAATTGATGATGGACACATGGACATGCATAAGTAGATAGATCAGGATCCTAAGTTATGAGTGGAGAGGCTGGTGTAGTTGACACAAATTGCAAAGAATGATGTTAGGTTCTATCCTCAATGATGTACATGCTCTGATGAGCGTCACTACATAGCTCGTCAACATTGTTGGCTACACATTAAAGCGGGGAATCATCAGATCTAACTAAATAAATTTAGAGTTTCTCCTAAGATATCTGAAAATAGTGAAACTAAAAATGAAGTAAAAATAATAAGTATAATTATAACATAATATAAATGGATAAATATAAAAGCACAACTATACCAGTATTCGCTCTCCAGCAGCTCCAGGATAATAAATATGTTGATGGTGGAGCTGTCAATGCCTTCAATAAAAATATAGAAGCCCATAATTTATACCAGTGAAGATACTCAATAAGTTATTTGTAATCCCCCTCTTGGTATTGAACAAGGCCATGTCAATTGTTCGATAATGAATAATGAGCATGATGAAAGTCGACTCAATCCACATCTTCTCTCTCCCTGCCATCAATTGGTCAGAAACCAAGCTTTATTGACAACAAATCAGGCAACTATATAGCACGAAATTGCTTGACAACATGACCATGCAGATGCTACTCTATTTGGCGTCAACAAATCAGAGGAACGCAAGCCTACAAAATATCTACCGTTGCGATGAAAATCTTGACTACCTCAAACATAATCTTTGTGCTATATGAATCTCATATACCTATATTTTTGACACCTTCATAGCCATGGGGGGGAGGCAGGTGTGGGTGAGATATTATTTTTTTTAAATTTTTGGTTGCAGCATGCATATAGGAGGGAGGGAGGGAGAGAGAGAGAGAAAGGGGGAGGGAGCAGGGAGGGGAGGCGTGAGATTTAAATAGGTTTTTTAAAAAGATTTTATATTTTATCGTATAGGCATGAGATTTAAATATTGAGTTTTTTTTTACATATTTTATTTGATTTATATATATATATATATATATATCTTCTTCCCACCTATTTTATGAATGTCCTCTCGCTAGGGAAGTTTGGGACAGATTTGGTAGAATCTTTGGGGTATGTTGGCCCCTTAATTTTACCTTGGAGAATTTGCTTGGGACTTGGAAGGAAACAAGCTATATACATGTTAAGTTGCATTACTTTCCTCTAATGGTTTTGTGGTTTATCTAGTTGGCTAGAAAAAGTTATAAATATAATGCTAATACTCCTCCTTCTCTCACTGTTTCTTTTATATTGGCCAACTATCAAAAAGCTTTGAGATCCTTAAATGCTGGTGGCACTTTACATATGCCTGAGAGTGGTAGGAGACCAACTTTGATAAGTTGGAGACCGTCCTCCCATGGCTGGTTTAAATTTAGTATTGATGCTAGCTAGTCCTCTAATACTGCTGGGGCTGGCGGCCTCTTCCGTGATGATACTGGGAAATGCCTAGCTTTTTTTGCCTCACCTATTTTTGCTTCATCCCCTCTTGAGGTTGAGGGCTGGGCTGTATTGCTGGCTCTGTTGGATTGTGTTTCTCTTCATCTCTGATTTGTGGTCATTAAGACTGATTCACAAAGCCTTTTTAATATTCTTACCAGGAAAATTAAGCATATTTGGTTCCTCACTTGATGCTAAATCGTATTACAGATATTATTGACAATAAAATGTTAAATATTCATTATAGCTTCACTTATAGGGAGAGAAATGCCCCTCCTGATTGGCTCTCTAAGCAGGGAGTTTCTGGCTTTATTGTTGTTACTAAACCTCCTACTTATCTTCATACACTCCTCTTTAGTGACTTGCTTGATACTCCTTACATTAGGAGCTAGGTTTTCTGGTTGCTTAACTGGTTTTACCCCGTGGATTTTGATTCTAATCATGACATATATGCTGTACTAAAATTCACTTCTAGCTATATTACCTGGAAATATTTTTACAGGTTTTACTGGAAGCTTGACTTCAGGCTAGTCTATTCTACTTTAGCTATTTGTTTTAGGGACTACAATCTTTACAAAATTTGGGAGCTGATTTTTCTTTTTTTCTATTCTCACTTTTCGGATGCACCCTTGGAAAAATTTACTGGTTTCGATTTTCATGCCTCTTTTTCTGATGCAGCTTGTTGATGTTTTATTATGGGATATCTGTTTTTTGATTAACTACTGGGTGGATGAAGGTTCTTCGCTCTCTGTTGGGTATCGGGTTGCTGTCCTCTTATTTCTCTGTCACAGGGAATATAGTTTCTACTTTGCTCGATTGCCACTATTTCTTCCTTATTTGGATAACGGGCTTTTTGGTGGTGCTTTCTCCGTTATCTGTTGGGTGATGCCATCTATATGGATATATACATTTATATCCAGAAACATGCTTTCTGGGTTTTTCCTGCTTTCTTGGTTGTTTCTGGGTGATGCCATGCTTTGCTTGGCATTATCTCTTGCTGGTTTTCTTCTTTTTGATACAGGGTTTTTCTTACAGTTTTTCTCGGTTTTCGCTATCTTTTTTGCTGGTGTTATGTTGGACGTCTTAGATATGTTGCTCTCTTGTGTTGGTCTCTATTTTTTTATGTACTTGGAGCTCATATACTTTGGAGACTACGTGCCTTTTTTTGGGTATACTTGTATATTTTTGTTGGGGTATACTTGAATTTTTTTGGTAATTTTATGTGTGGAGTTGTATGTGAGAGGTGGACTCCCCTAGGGGCTCTTTCTTTCTTTCTTTCTTTCTTTTGTATTTCTTTTGTTTCTAGTTTTTAGAGGGAGGTGGAAAACTCCCCTTCTCTTTTTGTAACTCCTTTTTAATTTAATAGAATTGGAGCCAAATAATGCTCCTTCCCTAAAAATATGTATGTATAGATATGTGTGTGTGTGTGTGTGTGGGTGTGTGTGTGTGTGTGTGTGTGTGTGGGTGTGTTATTATTAAGTTGATTATTGCAAAAATATAAAAAATATAAATCATAATTTGTAACTAACACATACCTGACTCTGTAGTAATCAGTCAAGCTCATATCTTTAAATCTGAACTACTGCATGTCTCATCTCCCTTACTCTATTTTCATTCAACCTAAAAGAGAAGATTGTCATAGTACATTTAAAAGGGTTAGTTTTTAAAAGCTGGTTGCAAATAAAAAATGATGATACATGTAGCCTAAATACTTTTCCTTTAGATTAGTTGGATATGGTACATGTAATGTTGGTCTACCAACATGCCAATGCTCTCAAATTCAAACTTGAAGCATGTGTAAGCATCATGCACTATAAAGTCAACTCGGTGGCATCTCTCAACTTTTTATATAAATGAGACATCATCATAGCACTTATGAATAGCTTCAAGAAGCTTACGACATATTCTAATAAGAGAAAATTCTAAATGATCCTCCGACCCGAGGTATCAGGTGGTAGAAAAGTCCCTAAAATGATATAATATAAGCTCACTTATGTCATGTAAACTCAATCTTCTTCATTTACATGTAAGATATTTTATAAAAATTCCAACAGGACCTTTGAAGAGGCAAGCACATATGACTCTTTCGTTGATCCTTATTGAAAGTAGCTGTGGTTACTTGATGATTAGGATGATGGTATGACTCCAACTTGATGGTAGCTACCCAAAATATTGTCATAATAGTTAGGCCAGAAAGGCCATTTATGGCCATCGCCTACCACTTCTTCCAATTAATCTTGGGCCATTAATACAAATGACCAGAATAAAACCAAAAACCTAAAGAGTGTTGTTATCAGCCTGACAGGCAGATGAAAAGTGTTGGTATCAGGCGACCACACTCCATGAAAGTTTTCAACAATTGGTGGTCCAATCAAATATTTTTTAAATGCACAACACAACCTAGCCCAATAGGTCTCAACCCTTCTAGCATACTTGGAAATGTGATAGGCCACTCTCTGACCATCAATAAATGTGTCTCTGCCTCAAGAATAGTCTCTTGACAAGATATTATATAAAATTATAGGAGATTATACATAATTTTTAAGAATGAATAAACTATGATTATCACTTACAAGAAAAGGATGAGTGGCAAGATGAGTCTTATGTAATCCAACAATGCTTGGGGGAATATTTACTGTTTATGGCTGTGGACAATCCAATCCTTTACTACAACTCCTATCAGTCATTTTCTTATGTCATATAAATTTAATACACATATACTAATATTTTTTGAAGATGCTTAATCCAACATGTGGGTTCAATTAGTTTTAAAATTACTAATGAATGTTAGTTGTAAACAAGAAATTTTCTTTGATGTAAATGTCTTGATGCATATAAAATTATTATATCTAAAAAATTATTCTTATTTCTTGGCTTTAAAGTTGACTTAGTTAATTTATGATGTAATTATAGACTACAGAATAGAATATATCATTAGTTGTTGGAGTACAAATACATTGGCATAACATATCACTCTTAAATAAGTACAGACTACATATGAAGACCATATATGATCAATACAAAAGGACTATAATTGACGAAGACAATACAACTGCTTATTACAAGTACAATATAACTATAAATGATAAGTACAATAGGAGTACACAATCTGAAGAGCATTAGAACTGCCTTGCACAAGTACAACATGACTCTAAAATACTACAACATATGAGAAGTTACTCTATGCATATATTTATGGTTTTATGGATTATGATGACATGTCGATCTGATGTGTCATACTGTTGCACAAAATCCACATTTACATTTTCTATGTTCTGTTTCCACATCCATAGTATTACTGTAATGACAGACTCAGAGGTTTCTTGTTCCGCGTTAAAATCTTGGAGGTGAAAGCTCCAAAATGCTAGACAGGCATAACATGAAACCCTTCATTATATGTTTGCTTGTACTTCTCGATAGTGTAGTGTCCAAAAACTTAATCAAGATGGTTTAACCTACATAATCCCATGACAACATTTACTTGTGCCTATGAGATATGATACATCTCACACTGATGACAACTGCATACACCATCTTTTGAAGTTAAATCCATGCAATACAAATGGCATGCAAAATCAAATACATCAAACTCATGCATGTTAATACAATTTGGATTCAAAAGTCTTTGTTCTCCACATTAAAACCTTTGTAACATCTATCTAGTCCTTGAAATAAAAGGGGATTCGTTCTTAGAATCAAGCTCAATAACAACATTTAAGCCTTTCAAGAATAATGCTACTATATTTTTATATATTGAAAAAAATTAATGCTTAGATTGAAAGCTCTGGATTTTCTAAGTACTTTTTTGAAGCATTCTTACACATTAGTAGTCATTGTTCCATACATGAATCCACCATCATGCAACAAATTTCATTTGGATTTATCGTTGTTAGTAAGTCATGTGATGTGTATCAAATATGCATATTATTTTTATGATATTTTTTATTTATGTATTTTTATGCTTTTCATGGCATTTATGGTTGTATAGGCAGTGTATAAGTGATTAGACAACTTTGGGAGAAATGAAGATGAAATATAATCAAAATGAGCTAAACCGAGCTGAATCGATACTTAGGTGCTAGTGTTGGGCGCATATGCATCACCATGCATGATCCTTTAACTTAACGATTTATATGTCCATTATATTATTATTGAATAAATGAAGCATAACAATATTTTATGTTGAGTACATCTTCAAGCACTTGGAGTGATAATTCCGTAAATGTCATAGATAGTGATGATGCACATCCTTGGAAAAAATTTCTCTACAATCCCTAAGGATAGTAGAATGTTTGCCCGAAGTTATGCATAAAACTTTTTTATTATGCACTTTCTAAATTATGTCGTGAAAATACAAAATGAATCATAACCATTATTCATTACATTCAAGTTATATAACAATAAAGGCTAATTGAACTAGATTTTTATGAACAT
This sequence comes from Phalaenopsis equestris, assembly GCF_001263595.1. NCBI lineage: Eukaryota > Viridiplantae > Streptophyta > Magnoliopsida > Asparagales > Orchidaceae > Phalaenopsis > Phalaenopsis equestris. The sequence goes on along the minus strand of NW_018236993.1, from coordinate 74,728 downwards.
CTATCCCAACTACAATCAACAATATGCTTTTATAGTTTTATTGTAGAAAAGTTTCATATAAGAACGGGTCTGTGATCCTGATATTTTAAGTTGACACCACTACAAGTTGACACCACTACATGAAGATTTTAATCCCCGGCAACGACGCTAAAAACTTAATATCTGGATACTCAATGCTTATGAACAGTATAATAATAGTTATGATGGTATTTTTCACTTATAATTCCTTATTTTACAATAAAACCAAAAAATTTATCCTGAAGAAAAATAAGAATTTAAAATTTTAGTTTATATATATTTATACATAAGAATTTAAAATTTTAATTTATATATATTTATACTAGGATACTACGCAAGTAAACGTATCATTATCAAGTAATATGAGACTTTTTGATTAAGACCTGAATATCGAACTCACAGGGAAGATTATGCAATATGCACTTTTGAGAAAGTTTTTCAATTTTTTTAAAAAGATAATTACTTAAACTAAAAATGATTTTTGCAGGAATTTAAAATTTAAATATTTTTGGTATTGTTGATATTTTAACGAAACAGTAAAAAGATAACTAATGTTTTTGTAGAAGAAAAGTACTTAATATGAAAATATCTTTCTTCTTATCATGAATCAGTAATAAGTATAAGAATTCTGTTGTGGAAGTACACAAATTGTGTTATGCCAAATAAGAGCAATAATATTGTTTACCTTTACTAGAGATGCTATAAAGAACATTGACTAATTTAAAGTTTGCATAATTCTGAAGACCAGCTAGGTAGGGAAAATACTAGCTCTCACTCTAGAGTTCCCTCGATTCCCTCCACCTGGGGGCTAACATTCTCGTATCAGAACCTAAAACAATAAACCAAGTTGGGAGCTTTAACCTGTCACTTTAAAGTCCTCTAACTCTACACCCATCAATGAATATTTCCCTATGAATTACATTCTCATTCATACAACCTCATGTGATTCTTTCCAATTGTTGACTGAGACAATACAAGCCTGGTTCTTACATGTTCTCATAATAAATTTTAACATCTGGATTGGCCAAATCAAGAAGTAAATGAAGTGCATGGATTTAAATCATCACAACTTCTTTCAACATTAAAGATCAATACTCTCCTCAACTTCGATCCAAAACTTAATTACTTATCATTTTAAGAAGAAAGAAGAAAACTACTTAATATCCATGGAGAAAACAAAACCACACTTTAATTTAAAAGAAGAAATCATTATCAAATCAACTAAAACCAAAAGTAGTTTAAAACAAAAAGATAAAAAACTTATCTCTAGTCCTCCACCAAACTCTTGAAGTTCTTTTGAATCTTTTCTCTTTTACAATCACTCAAAACAAATAACAAAAAATATAAAGTAAATAAAAAGTGGTTCCTGAAAATCTCTCTGAACTAACTCCCCAGAAAAGAACTTTCAAAACTTGCCAATATTTTTAGAACTCTTTTTTAAGTCCTCTCTTCTTTCTCTTATAATTTTCCAAGAGGTGCCTTGGGATCTCTTCAAAATATGTCTTGATTCGATGTATTTTCCCAGGAGATGCATCCTTTATGATAATTTTCATCCATGGTGGTTACAACCACCTATTAAGCCAATGGGTGCCTCAAAAACCTCTTCAAAATTTGTGAAAATTGATTTTACTCGTCTAGTAACTGCCGTTGGCGCTTAAGCGCGAGATCTCAGTGTTTAAGCATGGCCTTCTTTATTTAACCTGCGCGTAAGCGCCGTATATGGCGCTTAGATTCCAAAACTCTTTTGCACAATTTTTCACCTCTTTTCTCCAAATTTGATCCTTTTTCACTCCTTCAAGCATTTTTACCATTTTTACTTGTATCTTCAAGAAAAACACAAGACCTTCCATTAAAGTGTAATATCTCAAAAATAAGTATAAAAATATGTCTAAAAATACTATATATTTTAGGTGTATCAAAATCTCCCAAACTTAAAATGTTACTTGTCCTCAAGTGACACTTCAATCTTTAAAAACCAAAAATATATGATATGTATATAAGTTTCTTTAGGAGTTACTAAAATTTAGATTTAGAAATATAGTAGTTCAATTTAGAAAAAAGAATTAGTAAATGAGACTAACTTAAAGTTTGAAAATTTTTAATGTTAAGAACTATGAAAATATGAGTTCCTATCTAATTCAGAAATATTGTAAGTTCTCTAAATTTAGATTTTAGATCTTTTATTTTCTCTACTTAAAAATTTTTATTAAAAATAATTTTGCTTACTATATTATATTTATAAGCTTAAGATTTTATCAAGTCTTATACTTAAAAAA
>NW_018236993.1:71562-72223 GCF_001263595.1 Phalaenopsis equestris | reverse complement strand
TTAAGTATTAAAAATAAAAGTCTAAATTATCTAAATTTTTCAAAAATACAATTTTTCTTACCAAAGATAATCAATTATATTAATCATTTTCTATACTAAAAATTTTTAACTTAAAGTTTTTCTTCATTACTTAAAATTTTAACTAAATTTTCTTACTCATTTCTAAAATCAAAATTTACTTCCCTAATATAACTTCATATACATAATCAATTTTTATTTTAAAATTCAAATTCACTTATAGTTCATTTGAGAACAAATAAATTTCTTGTTTTGAAAATGTTTTTCATCCCCCCCAAACTTAAATTTTTAACAGATTAAGCAGTTTAACATTAGATATATATAAGAAGGAATGAAAATTTAAAAATAACATGCTAACAGGAATTTTAACATCCTAAGTATACAAGTATAAAACTAAAGACAAGACTAAAATTAATTTTTGATCAAATTTTCTATATTTTCATTTTAGTTTAACTTGTAGAGATTCAATAAACTTCTAAACAGTGGGTATAAAAGCAAACAACACACTAACATGATAAAAGAAAAATACAGGGCAGTAGTTTTTGAAATTCAAGTTTAAGATCTAAGTTAGCAAGACTTTCTACTTTATAACAGATATGAATTTAAGTAAAGTTCTAAACTAACTAAATCACAGTACTAAACA
>NW_018236993.1:62513-71552 GCF_001263595.1 Phalaenopsis equestris | reverse complement strand
AAATACTATCTAACACAATAATCACAACAACAACAGAACATAAAAATTCAAAACACAATATAAAACATAGTCCCATAACAACACACAAATGCAAATGTAGCAGGCTCAGACCACATAGTTCACATCATATTACAACCATAAAATGAATCTCTCAGCTCTACTCTTCATCCTTAGAATCTCCGTTGTATCATTTTTCTACAGGCTCATAATCAGGATATCGAGGATATGGAGGAAATTACACTCCTGGTTTACATCTAATCAGACTTTCCAAAGATGAGTGGAATTTCTCTTCATAATCACTCTTCCTTCTATTATAACTATTTGTATGATCTGCAAAACGCTTTAAATTTTGTACTTTATTAGCGATAAAATTGATATTGTCCATCATCTTCTGCAATAACTCATCCTGGGTCTTGGTATCACCTCTAGATGTAGAAGCATGAGAAGTAGATGGTCGTGATGAAGATGCAGCAGAGGTAGATGCAGCAGACGTCTCTAATGCATAACTTCTGGAATGTCCTCCTCTCCAGCCAAAAATTGAATGCTCAGAATAAGTCCTTACATTCACCTTCATGATGGGCTTTAGTGGTAACAGAACTTCCTCCCAACTATTATACTTCATTCCAGCCTGCTCGCATGATGAAAATATCAAGGAAGTAAATCCCATACCTGCAGTAGTAGCAGGAGCAGCTGAACTGGTGATAGTGATAGATCAAAGCCCTTATGTTGATGGGCTTTCCCTCCTGAATACAACAATTTAATGTTTCCCTCTCTTTGGTCACTTCACTGAGATGATTGGTCGGAAGTAGACGAACATAAATGAAATAGTGTCAGGCCTTTGAAGGTGCACATAACTTTGAAGTTGGAAAATTTACTCTCCTCTCATTGGTTATCTTCCACAGTCCTCTCCCAATAGTCAAATATGAAATAATATCGTCTAATTCCACTTCAGTAGGACTATAATTCACATAAAAACATAAAGTCTCCGGTGGTAAATGGTAAAACAAGTTGATTACCTTGGAGTAAAAGGTACCAAACTTTCTTCAAACCATAACTCGATTGTCTTAGCTTTCAGCCTTTGGTAGATTTGCATAAAACTCCCTCACAACAGAAATCACAGCGACGACAAAGAAACAACAGAGCTGTTCCTACTGTCGGCGGACTATCAGGTCTTCTACCTCTCCACCCGGACTCTTGAAACATCGCTCCTGAATCAATTTTCATGACTGTAGAGCGTCACTATATCGATCCTAAGCTTTCAAACTGATAAACTTGCTCAAATTGAATGGGCTCTTTCCTATACTCCTTTTCATTCTTGGTGCCATTTTAAAATTTGCTAAATTCCAAAAATAACTTTAAAAATCAAGTTTAAGTCACTAAACTAAACTTCCAAAAGCACTAACTAAACTTCCTAAGCAATTTCCATAGATTTTTCTACACTTTTCACCATGAATAGTAAATTTTCAAAATCTTCCAAATGTGCTCAAAATATATGGTGAAAATCCAAAATTTTTGCATAGAAGTAAAGCTCTTACCTTAAGGAACTTGGATCTAGCAAATCTCACTCAATTACACCAAGAAATCTTTAAATTCCACTTGCACTAGCCCTTAAAATTATGATTTTGAGTTGGGGAAGATGATAGGAGGTGTTAAAAATGGTATTTTTGGGCTTAAAATTCACTTTTAACCGTTCGCAAACTGGTTTTTGTGAATCGGCGCTTAAGCGAGGGGAAGTGGAGCTTAGGCGCCTGCCTCTCGGGTTGGCTGGCGTGTAAGCATGATATGTGGCACTTAGAAGCCAGTGCACAATTTTTAAAATTTTTAAATTTAAGTAAAATGCACTGTTAGCCTAAGTAAACCACCTCTAAATGGTCTTATAGCACTTAAATGACTTTTTTTACTTCCTATAACTCCCTTCTCTCTCAAAATTCTCCATAATAATTAATTCAATTTGAGGCTAAAAATAACACAAATTTTCACAAAAACAAACTTATATTAATTCACAAACAAGTACAAAAAAATTTAACACTTAGTTCTCCCTCCAAATAGTCTTGGATGAGAAAATTTTTTTAAGTACAAAACACTTAATACACATTTTACAATTAAACACACTAAACACAAGCACACAACACTAACACACTTAAAAACATGACTCCAAACACACAATTCCTAACACTTAACTTAATGCCACTCTTCATTAGAAGGAATGAATTTTTGTCTCTCAGTAGTCTCTCCAGGAATATAGAGTTGATAAAACGGACGGTGGTGACGAGCTCTAATACTATCATCTTCGATCCACTTTTGCTTAAGGAACATCACCTTATCTGCTTCCTCTATATAGCTGGTATGGATGAATTGCATCTTAAGTTGCCATGTAATATGTTCTAGTTGAGCATGCAATTAAAGCACCTTATTCTTTAATACAGATATAGTATTCTCCTTCTTGTTGATCTTCTCTGATATTTCTTCAATAATAACGGCTAAGCAACCGTTATACATCTTCTGTGCACTTTAACTAATGAACTTTTTCTTCATGGCTTCTTCCTTCTTCTTCAAATCCATCACCCATGAAGAAATTTTGTCTAAATCTCTCTCTTTTATAGACTTTTAGGGCTAAAAATAATTCAGGGTGAAATTCCTTCACAAACCCCTTCTATTTATTGGCCTAATTTCCCCTCATAACTTTTAAGCACGACTAGAAATTGCCAAGACACGTTTATTCCAACTAAAATACAATTATACCTTCTAGAAATCAAAATTTGCACATGTGATTAAACTGCCACGATTAAGCATCGGATGTAGCGCTTAAACTCTAGTGCACATTTTAGCACCAGTCAACTTAACGTCCAAATTCTTATTCTAACATGTCTAGGTCACTAAATAAAGTCTAAAAATCCTTACCAGCACATAATAAACTCAAAAATACTATCCCAAATTTCTTAATCAGAATCAAAACAACAATAAAAAAAAACACACTAATAACTATGGGTTGCCTCCCACAAAGCGTTTGGTTTTACGTCGTCAGCTAGACGTAACCAGTGCTCATTCTGGTTGACCCAACATCATTCTATCATTATATTTATGTTGATCCATCTTTAATATCCACAACTCCATAAGGATAAACTTTTATCACAACAAATGGGCCCATCCACCAGGACTTAAGTTTGCCTAGAAATAATCTTAACATTGCATTATATAGGAAAACTTGTTGGCCTGATAGAAAATTTTTAGTAAGAATCTTTTGATCATGCCACATTTTTATCTTTTCTTTAAAAATCTTAGCACTCTCGTAAGATTCATTCCTTATCTCTTCAAGCTCATTTAATTGTAACAATCATTTCTCACTAGCATCTTTTAAATTATAATTGAACTCTTTAATAGCCCAATATGCTTTATGCTCAAGTTGGTAAATGACAAGCTATCCCAAATATTAGCCTGTATGGGGAAATTCCTATTGGAGTTCTATATGCAGTCCTATAAGCCTACTTAGCATTGTCAAGTTTGACTGACCAATCCATTTCTGTTGGATTCACATATTTTTTCATAATTTTTTTAATTTCACGATTGGGTAATTCAGCCAAACCACTTATATGAGAATGATAAGCACTAACAATTCAATGGTTTATATGATATTTCTTTAATAACTTCTCTATTGTGGCATTTCTAAAATGACTTCCCTTGTTAGTTATGATTACTCTCGGCATCCCAAATCTACAAAATATATTTGTTCTTAAAAATTTTGGAACACTTTGAGCATCACATTGAGGTAAAGCAACAGTTTTGATCCATTTGGATACATAGTCCAAGAAATATTGCCTACTCTTTGACATTTATCACAAGTTTTGATATAAGCATTAACATCTGTAAAAATTGTAGGCTGATAAAATCTAGATTGTAGAATTTTTTATGTTGTTTTATCAACACCAAAATGTCCTCCAAAATCAGAATTATGACATTTTTGGATTATTTCATAAGTTTCTTCTAATGGTACACATCTTCGAATGATCAGATCCTTTTGTTGTTTATATAAATATGGGTCATCCCAAAAATAAGTCTTAGCTTCAGAAATAAATTTTCTCATTAGTTGGTATGCCATTCCATAGGGTTAAAGATTGCTAACAATATAGTTCACAATGTCGGCATACCATGGAACACGCCACTCATTTACAGTGAACAATTTTTCATCTGGAAAATGTTGATTAATTTATTTTTCAAAACAGAGTGATTTTTGCAATTGAAGCTTGGACAAATGATAAAAAAAATTATTTTTAGTTTCCTTTTAGTTTCCTTCCGATCTACAATTTTAAAATCAAATTCTTGTAAAAGAAGAATTCATCTTATAAGTCTCGGTTTAGTATCTTTCTTTTTCACTAAGTACTTAATCACAGAATGACCTATATGCACTATTCAATGAGTTCCAATCAAATATGATCTAAATTTATCAGAGGCATATACTTTTGCTAATAACTCTTTTTCAGTTGTTGTATAATTAATTTGAGTTTCATTAAGAGTTTTAGTAGCATAGTAAATAACTTCAAAAATTTTATCATATCTTTGTCCTAAAACAACTCCAATAGCATAATTAATTGCATCACACATAAGTTCAAAAGGTTTTTCCTAATTTGGTGAAACTACAATTGGTGCAGTGATTAATTTTTCTTTTAATAATTAAAAGCTTTTAGGCATTTCTCATCAAAATTAAAAATTGCATCTTCCTTCAGTAAATGGTTTAAAGGCTTAGAAATCTTAAAAAAGACCTTAATACATCGCCTGTAGAATCCAGCATGTCCTAAAAAACTCCTAATTTCCCTTCCATTTGTTGGATAAGGTAAATTAGCAATAACTTGAATTTTAGCAGGATCTACTTCCATACCATTTTTGGATATTTGATGACCTAATACAATTCCTCCTGTTACCATAAATTGGCATTTTTCCCTGTTAAGGACTAAATTTTTTTCTTCACTGCGCTTAAGAACATTAGATAAATGTTCTAAACATGAGTCAAATGAAGTTCCAAACACTAAAAAGTCTTCCATAAAAACTTCAATCCCTTTTTCAATTAAATCATAAAAAATTGCCATCATACATCCTTAAAATGTAGCAGTGGCATTACATAAACAGAAGGGCTTTCTTCTAAAAGCAAAAGTACCATAAAGACTACTAAATATTGTTTTCTCTTGGTCCTCAAGAGATATTTGAATTTGGTGATAACTGGTATATCCATACAGAAAACAAAAGTATTTAGACCTAGCTAGTCTATCCAACATTTAATCTAGAAAGGGTAGTGAAAAATGATCTTTCCTAGTGGCAAGATTTAATTTTCTATAATCAATGCATATGCACTACCCTGTAACTTGTCTAGTAGGTATTAACTCATTATGCTCATTCACAGTTACAGTTACTCCTCTTTTCTTAGGAACACAGTGAATTGGACTAACCCATGCACTATATGAAATAGGGTAGATAATTCCAGCATCTAACCACTTTAAAATTTCTTTCTTAATAACTTCTTTCATAACAGGATTCAATCTCTTTTGTGGATCAGCCCTGAGTTTGCAGTTTTCTTCCAAATTAATTCTATGCATACAAATTAAAGGACTGATTCCTTTAATATCAGCAATTGTCCATCCGAAGGCTTTCTTAATTTTTTTCATAATTTTCATTAGCTTTTCTTCTTCTTCCTTTGTTAACTTTGAAAAAAATTATAATAGGTAAAGTAGAGGAATCTCCTAAAAAGGCATATTTTAAATGTTCAGGAAGTAATTTCAACTCAAGTTCTGGAGGTTTTTCAAATAATGGACAAAATGATTTATCTTTGTCTATCTTTTCCAAAATTTCAAAACCTTCTTGAATATAACTTGAATCTTCCTTTAAAAAGATTTACACATTGATCTAATTCCTCTTCTTGCTCGTGTTCCAAATCTTTTTCTTTAAATTTTTCTTCATAAGTAGTCTTAAAATGACCTTCGCTCAGATATCTTGTAACATTCATTCTATAGCATTCATCATCTTTACCTTTTGCAAGGGATTTCATTGATTTTGAAATGTTAAAAGTAATAGTTTGATCATTGATGCGCATTGCTAATTACCCTTTCTTGTGGCTAGGAAAGGTCTCCCCAAAATGATAAGTATCTCTTTATCTTCCTCCATATCTAGCACAATGAAATCAACAGGAAAGATACATTGATCAACTTTCACTAGGACATCTTCTATAACTCCCTTAGGATAGGTTATTGAACGATTTGCTAACTGTAGAGTTAGAGTAGTAGGGGTTATTTTTCCTAATCCCATTCTTTTAAATATTGATAATGGCATAAGGTTAATGTTTGCACCTAAATCACATAAAGCTTTTCCATAAGTTCTGTCTCCATTTTGCACATGGAATTGTAAAGCTACCAACCCAGGATCTTTAAGCTTTTTAGGAAGTTTATTCTGAATTATAGCACTGCACTCCTCACTAAGTGCAACAGTCTTATTATCTTCAAACTTCCTTTTTCTTTTGAGAATATCCTTTGTAAACTTTACATAGTTTGGCATTTGTTCTAAGGCTTCAGCAAATGGAATATTGATTGTAAGCTTCTTAAAAATTTCCAAAAATTTTGAAAATTGCTTATCCAACTTCTATTGTCGAAGTCTCTGAGGAAATGGAGGTGGTGGTTTTTTTAAATCAATTTTCGGCAGAAAAATAGGTCTTTTAGAATCTTTTGGAGCGTCCACTTTTGATTCTGCAATTTCTTCTCTCTCTACTTCAATCTCTTTTTGAATCCTACCTTCCAACTCTCTTCCACTTCTAAGTTGTATGGTTTTAACTTGTTCTTTATTCTAATCTTTTAGATTTGATTCATTATTACTAGGAAGTGTTCCTTGGGTGTTCCTTGGGGAAGTGTTCCTTGGGATCTATTACTTAATGAACTTGCGGTTTGCCCAAGTTGATTCTCAATAGTTCTAATTGTAGCTCAATGACGTTGTAACTAATTACCCATCTGTAACACCACTTCTTCTATAGATAACTTCTTATCCATAAACTTTGTATTACTGTTGATACCTGGAGGATAAGTAGATATATAATTATTATTCCCTTGGTTGTTCCAATTTCACAATGAGTTTACTTGGTTGTTCCCCCATTGCTGATTATTACCATCCGAACTATTATTCAAGTTAAAGTTGGGATGGTTCTTCTAACCTGGGTTATAATAATTAGAATATGGGTTATTTTGTTTATTATTTATGTCATTCAAAGTTTCTAATGATGCTTGAGAATCTACCATTTGACCTAAAGAATTCTCTTCAATCACGGAATTTGGTTGAGAAAATTTCATTCCAAATTGGTCTAACTTCGTTGAAATTATAACAATTTGATTTGCTAACATAGTAAATGCATTAGGTTCATGAATTTTGGCTACTTTCTTTGGATTCACCCTTTTAGAAGGCCATTGAAAATTATTGGTAGTCATTTCTTCAATTAAAGCATAATTCCCCCTCTCAGAAGGCCATTGAAAATTATTGGTAGTCATCTCTTCAATTAAAGCATAAGCGTCATGAAATGGGTTTGACATCAATGAACCACCAACAATAACATCGATAATAGATCTAAGAGAACCAATTAATCCATTATAAAAGGTTTGAATTATTAACCAATGTGGTATAGCATTATGTGGGCACTTTCTTATGAGTTCTTTAAATCCTTCCCATGCTTCATAAATATATTCCCCTTTAAACTGATTAAAAGTTGTAATATCATTTCTAAGCTTCGCAGTTTTTTATGGTGAAAAATATTTAGCAAGGAATTTTTGTGCTAAATTACGCGAAGTTTTGATAGATCCAGGTGCTAATGAATTCAATCACATCTTAGCTTTATCCCTCAGTGAGAAAGGAAATAAGCTAAGTATTATGGTATCATCTGAAACACCATCATATTTAAATATAGCACATAATTCTAGAAAATTGGTAAGATGTAAATTTGGATTTTCAGTTGATGATCCCCTAAACTGATTATTTGATACCATTTGGATAATAACAGGTTTAAACTCAAATGAATTAGCCACTACAGTAGGTTTTTGAATACTACAATGAAGTTCATCCATAGTAGGGTTGGCATAATCTCTTAAAGGTCTAAACTTGATGAATTTCAGCATTTTGATTATTTTGGTTTGCCATTTATGTAATTTTTTTGGATTTTTCAAGATTCTTAATTTTTTTGGTTTTTTTATTTTTCTAATAGTTTTTTCTAATTCAGAATCGTAAGGCACTAGTCCTTCAGAACCTGAACTATGCATACACTAACATAAAATAAAATAAAATAAAACATACAAAATAAGATACAATATTTACAGTTTAAATAAGACTTTCTAAAAATAGAAATTTACTTAGTTAAATTTTCTCGGGCAACGATGCCAAAAACTTGATCCAGATATTTTGTATATGTAAGGATTTATGAAGTTGACACCACTACTTGAAGATTTTAATCCCCGACAACGGCGAGAAAAACTTGATCCTAATATTTTGTATATGTAAGGATGTATGAAGTTGACACCACTACTTGAAGATTTTAATCCCCCGCAACGACGCCAAAAAATTGATCCGTGGATACTCAATGCTTATGCACTATAAAATAATACTTCTGATAGTGTTTTTCACTTATAATTTCTTATTTTGTAAGATTTTGCAACAAAACCAAAAACTTGACTATGAAGAAAAATAAGAATATAACTTTTTAATTTATATATATTTATATTGAGATATTACACAAGTATACATATCGTTATCACGTAATATGTTGTAATCGACAAATACAATAATTTGATGACGCTACTAGAAGATTTAATTTCCAGCTACTGTGTTAAAGTCACATTTGTCAACGCAATTATAATAATTATGGTATAATTATTATTATTATACTATAATCATAATTAATATTTATAATTATATTAATTATAAATATTCACGACTTTATAGACTTTATAGACGTGTCTGATTTGATTAAGATGTATAATTATAATATTCAATAATGTTAAAGTCAAATTTGTCAACGCAAGTATA
>NW_018236993.1:50623-62146 GCF_001263595.1 Phalaenopsis equestris | reverse complement strand
TCTCCACAACTTCCTTCCAAAACTTAATTACTTATCATTTTAAGAAGAAAGATAAGGAAAACTATTCAGAATCTATGGAAAAAGTAAAACCACACTTTAGTTTAAAAGAAGAAATCATTGTCAAACCAACAACAAGTCTCGATTAAAACTAAAAGTAGTTTAAAACAAAAAGATAAAAACTTATCACAAGTCCTCCACCAAACTCTTGAAGTTCCTTTGAATCTCTTCTCTCTTACAATCAATCGAAAAAACAACAAAAAGGATAAATTAAATATAAATTTTTTTGGATTTAGATTTTGAATTATTGGTACGCCAGCATATAGGATTGCAGATTCTTATCTTACATCACCTATGCCATATTTTCAGGACTCTTTTCTAAGTCCTTTCTTCTTTCTTTTATAGTTTTCTTTTTTATAGTTTTCCAAGAGGTTCCTTGGGATCTTTTCAAAATGTGTCTTGATTCGATGTATTTGCCCAAGATATGCATCCTTTCATGATAATTTTTGTCCATGGTGGTTAAAACCACCTATTAAGCCAACGGGTACCTTAAAAACCTCTTTGAAATTTGTGAAAGCTGATTTTACTCATCTAGTAACTGCCACTGGCGCTTAAGTGCGGGGTCTTGGTGCTTAGGCATGGCCATCTCTATTTAACCGGTGCTTAAGCGCAGAATCTAGCGCTTAGGCGCCAAAACTCTTTTGGACAATTTTTCACATTTTTGTTCCAAATTTGATCCTTTTTCACTTCTTTAAGCATTTTTTCCCATTTTTTTACTTGTATTTGTAAGAAAAACACAAAAATATCTTCCATTAAAGTGTAATATCTCAAAGATAGGTATTAAAATATATAAAAATACTATATATTTTAGGTGTATCAGTCTGCAATGTGACAAAAAAGATATTGATGGTCTGCATGCCTACAAAATACATATGAACCTATTAGACTGGATAAATTGAATTTCGTACACATTCCATCATAACATAGCATTTAACCTCCATTAACGTCTATAATAATCTATAGGACTATTCCCAACTTCTAAATAAGAATTTGATGAATTTTTTCTTGCATCCCATGCTTTCATGTATAAAACTTGTGCCTCCACCTTTCCTATAATTTCTTTTAGTTTTAGGTCAATATATTGTCTAAGTCCTAGTAGTATGAAGTAATTGATGAATTTTGAACTGCACTATGTATGCCCTCTAATAAGATAGAATGTGTTCCTATATGTCACTCATAAATTTTTTAAATGCTCCTGCTAGTTGTTTTCTATTAGAAGCATGCAAGCACCATTGACATGCTTTGTGTGGATGGTCATACTGTGCACAAATAATAAATATCGTATATTGTTAGAGGCCTATATCTTGTATTATTTATTATTTTGTACGGACGATCAACTTAGAGCAAATTTAAGTGCAACTTTGCTTGGGAAGAACATCTCCTCCCTCAAATCATTTGGGATAAATCCTTCTTCAACTATGAAAGCATCCTCTAGTGGCACATCAAAGTCAAAGCAATTGTTTTAATCCAATGTTCAATAATTTTGAATGTAGTTATTATTTGAGATCATACCATTCATCCAGCTTTGATTTTGGAATGTTTTATTCTATATTATTTGGCAACTCATAAGATCACCACCATCTATTATTTCTTCAACCTTCATAGATATAGATCATTCTCACCTACATGATCAATATTGCTACACATTTCATAACCTTCATCAAATTGTTGGACTTGAATTTCAACTGCTCTTTGATCTCAACACAATTTGTGTATGCTTAGTGTGTAATTATTTCAATTTCAATCCTAGACACCAATGCCAAAATTTGACACCCATTGCCTGTATGTGCTTGCACCCTTAATTCTCTTCTAAGTTCTATTTAACAATTAATTCTCATTTTTCTCCAAAATTCAATTTTACATACTAAGGATACTAAACAAGTTCACATATCATTTCAAGTAATATAGGACTTTCTTTTAGTCCCTAAGTATCGATCCCATGGGGAAGGAAAAACTTTTTTTATCAACTTAGTGAAATTCTACTTAAACTGAATGTAACTTATATAGGGATTATGACTGAAATTATATGTGCATAAAGAAGTAACTAATACCTATAAAAACTAATACCTATTAACTAATACCTATAAATTCTATTTCTAAACTTAAAGAAAATGCTAAAGGTTTCTAAACTAGTTTTATGTAGAAGCGTTAAAATTTTATGAAAATCCTTATCCTTGAATTGAGATTATAATCAGTGCAAAAATCAAATATTTATAAATTTAAATGTAGTATTGTGAAAAATAGAAGCGTACTTTTTCTTTACTCTTTTCTGAGTGCATAAAAAATGTTGACTAACATAGAGCTAAGTTCATAAATCCTTGGTTATGCTGGGTAGGTTTTAGCCTATCACCTTAGAGTACCCACATAAGCCCTCAATTGAGGCTAACCTAGGATTAAGTTCCAAACCCTAAATCAAATTGGTAAAAGGTTGATGTGGTAATTACTAATTGAGAAAATGTATAGCCCTCCTGGGATATTACATTTACACAAAATGTTTTAACTTATGAATTGGCCAAATTGTATTAGTAAATTAAGCAAAAAGTAATATACCATCATAATATTGAAAATAAAAATAATTCTAAACAATTCTAATCCTACACATGATTATTTATCATCATAAGAAGAAAGATAAAGAAAAATAATCAGATTTCATGGGGAAATACAACAATACATGAATTGATATATAAAATCAGGTTTACACAATAAAGTTAAACAAAACTCAGACAAAAATACAATGCACTTATCTCAAACTCCACTTTGGTCTCTCAACAGCCACTAGCAACAAAACCTCTCTCTCCTTTACACTAACTAACCTTTTATTTGAAGAGACACACCCTTATAATAACCCTTAAAATCCTCAAGGGTCACTTCAGATGCCCATTAAAAAAAAACACTGATTCTAGAGGCTAGGCGCCAACCTTGTAGAAGCTTGAAATAGCAGTCTAGCGCTTACTCCCCAGATCCTGACACCATGGCGTTGGGCTCTCTGATTTCTTATACAGGGTCTGGCTCTTAGGCGCCAGAAGCTGGTGTCTAGGCGCCAGTTCTTTTAGTGCTCCTTTGCTCCATTTGACACTATTTTGCTCCGTTTTCGCTCATTTCTCTCCAAAAATCCATCTCTTATACCTAAAACCAAAAATATGCAAATTACATTCCATTAAAATAAAATATTATTAAAAATGAGCATAAAATGTATCTAAAAAAGTAGCACATTTTTAGGCATGTCACTCTTCTGTCACTAAAATGATGGGTTGAATGTTTTGGTTTACTAATGTGAATTCATTTGAAAGGATTCCTAAGAATACAATTTTTATTTGATTAGATTCTATGTGTATAATTAGAATAAAGGAATATTGACTTAATCTAAAAAAAAATATTTCTTAGTGGTGCGTTTCATAGCCTTTTTTGTTGGATTGGAAACTTCCTCATTGGATCAACCATGAGGAGAAAATGAAGGAAAAGTTGCATGCTGGTTCACAACATTTAGATCAATTGATTCAACCAAGGGGAGTTACGTTCTCAACATATATAATAAGTGGTTTATGTTTAGTAAAATTCTAGTCAACTTCAGTGACTTCATTATTTGTAATTGGCATTGCAAAGAAAGTATCAACTTGAAATCATGGTATTAAATTAATTATGAATTTTGTGGTATCATAGTTTATGGAGTGAATTATTCTTTCTATTTGTCAAAGATGTTACAAATTGATATTGGAAGTGGATAATTTTTACAACCAATATATTTATGAATAAGACCCTCTTAGAGGAATAGTTTTCTATCATACTGCATAAGTATAATCACAACTCACCCACTCATTGTGTCTATGCATACTATTTACATAATAAATTGAATCATGTTTATACTTTTTGTTTTTGCTAATATATCTAAATATGAGTTAAGTTATATTAAATTTAATTAAAATATAATTAAACTTCAATAAAAATGACATAATAGACAACTAAAATTAGCCCATAATATTGTCTTGATTCTCAAGGTGAATAATGTTACTACTTGGGATGCTTTCAGACCTATTAGTATTAATTTTGTAGTCTCTAAGGTTCTTTCAAAAATTTTGGTCAATAGGCTACAACCTTTACTTAATGACATATTTTGTCCTAACCAGAATTCTTTCATTAGAGATAGAAACATTTGTGATAATGCTCTTACTGTTCAAGAGTTCTTTATGGACCTTAACAAGAAATGTAGAGGGGGTAATGTGATATTCCAAATGGATCTCCGGAAAGCTTTCGATACTATTTATTGGGAATTTATTCTTAATATTCATTTGTAGTCTTTATTCATTAATGAAAATAAGTGTGGTTTCTTCCAAGCTTCTAAGGGAATCAAGCAGGGCAATCTTCTATCTTCTTATCACTTTATTCTTACTTTTGATTATTTATCTAAGATTTTAAATTAGCCTTATGATAGTTACCAGAGTATGTATGCTCATAAGGGTATGATTAGCATCTCTCACTTATGTTTTGTGGATGATTTTATTATCTTTACTAATGCCAACAAAAGATCCATTTTAAGATTGTGGAAGCATCTTAAGATTTTTCAGGATAATTCCGATTTAGAATTTAACACTTCCAAATGCTTTTTCTATTGCTCCAATTATATTTCTGCTACTAAGAAAAAATGAATTATGGATACTACAAGTTGTAAGAAGGCCTCTCTTCCTTTGACTTACTTGGGTTTTAATTTGAATAAAGGATTGAAGAGGAATGCTTTTTGCTTGATTTTGTATGACAAAATCCATAACAGAATTTTGAGTTGGGAGAACAAGCTCATTTTATTTGGGGGGAGAATCACTCTTTTAAAAAGTATCCATACTTCTCTACCTCTTTATGCTTTGCAAGTGATGAATATACCTGTGGGTTTTATTCAAAGGTTGGAAAATATTTTAATAAATTTCTTTGGGAAGGTAAGGGCAATGCCAATATTCATTAGAAATGTTGAGACAAGTTTTGCAGGCCTCTGGACAAGGGTGGTCTTTGTCTTAGAAGCTTGGCTAACTCTATTAAAATCAGCAATTTGAAATTATGGTATATATTTCATTTAAATAATTCGTTATAGGCTTCATTGCTGTTTGCTAAGTATTGTAAGGGGCAACATCCTTTATCTATTTCTCATTGCAAATCCAACTCTTTTATTTGGAGAGAAATATTGAAGGTGGCTAAAGAAACAGAGCATATGATCCTTAGGATGCTGGTAAGGGGAATTTTTCTTTTTGGTATGACAATTGGCTGGGTAAATTGATAGACTTTTATGGTGTTCTTCAAGATATTAATCTTAAATTTTATAATCTTTGGTATGATAATCGCTAGGGTGGCAAGGATTTGTCTCAATTGGTTCATCCAACTAGTGCTAAATTCATTTCTTCTCTTTTTATTACCTACGATTGAGTTGATGTGCCTAGAATTAAAGGTAACATTAATGATTCTTGTTATAATAAATTTGCTAAATCTTTTCAAAGATTTCAGGGGATGGATTTTAAGTGGAACTAGAATGCTTAGGTAAAGACTTCCATCTCTTTCTTTGTGTGGCGTGTTTTTAATAACTGTATTCCCACTGATGATATTATGAAATTGAAAGGATTGAGACTTCTTTCATGTTGTGTTCTTTGTAATTCTAGTGAAGAGAGTGTTATGCACTCATTTGAAGTGTATAGTTTTACTTCAGAGATTTAGGCTCAGGTTACTTCTAAACTTCATGTTATCAAGAAGCAGAATTGTTATGCTAATATTTTGGATATATATAAGGATTGAAATTGTCCGGGGCATAATTTTTTTTATAATGTGTCTTCTATTATCATGTGGTTTATTTAGATTATAAGGAACAATACTAAATTCAACAATGAGCTACCTAATATTACTTATGCTGTTGGTATGATTCTAAATTACCTGAGGAAGAGTCTTACTCTTGTTCACTCCACAGGTACAATTGCTGGTAAGTTGCTTGGTGTTTTTCATTTATTGAAGTTTACTGTTGTGCTAAAAGATAAGTGCTATCTTGAAGCTAATTAGTGTCGCCCTATTGTGTCTTTTATCAAGATTAATACAGAGGGGAGCTGAAATACTACATCTGTGGGTGTTGGTTGTGCTAGCAGGGATCTATTGGTTTATGGTGACATCTTGTCATGTTTCTCCCTTAGTTACTGAGGCTTATGTGATTATTTTTTGTCTCATGGTGGCTAAAATGTTTGGATGGATTCATATTATTATTGAAAGTGATTCACTCATTCTTTGTAAAGTTTGCAGGTTTAATGTAAGACATCATTGGAGTATTAGTCATCATATTAAGTAGATTGTATATTTAACTAAGAACTTGGTTATTCAGTGGTCACATATTAAGCGTGAAGGTAATATGGCTTCTAATTGGGTAGTTAAGGCTGGTGCTCATATGAATTATGCTGTTGTTTCTAATGTGTTTCCTTGTGCTCTTTCTCAATTGGCTATCTTGGATCTTATTTCAAGTTTCTGATGTTGTTGTGTGTTTCTTGTTTGTTCTTTGGTTTGGGTAGATGGTGTTAGTCATTTTTTTTCTTTTTTTGGGGTGGAGGAGCCTTATATTTTATATTTCTTGAGAGTTGTATGGGGTATTAGAAGGTTCCTCAAACCTCTTCTTTGTATTGCTTTTTCTTGTTGGTATAAAATGTGAGAGCTATATATTGCTCTTTTTCCCAAAAAAAGATTGGCCCATAGTTTATTTAAATACTAAAATTTACTTTGATATAAATAAGAAATTATGTAGTTCAAGTTTTAGTCTAATCTAATTATATTTAATTTTATTTAATCTAATAAAATAATATCATATTATAATAGTTATCATTTTAATAATATTAAACTCACATAAATTAATTTTCTACTAATATTTTTTTTAATAGTTAAACTATAAATTTTAACTAAATAAATAATTCAATTCTTAAATTTAGCAAATAAAAATTTTCACATCTTCTAAAATAATATTTTTAATTCTACAATCAATAAAAATTAAACTATAAATAAATAATAACATTATAACATTATAATAATAATAATTCTTTATCCCACTTAATGGGGTCTGCCACATGAATCCTTTTTGTCCATTATGTCTTATTGAGTGTCATATTTTTATTTAAATTTACTAAATTAAGATCATTTTATTTTTATAAAACAAGTTGTTGACCCCACTTTTGTTGAGGTCTAGTCTTTCTTTCTCTTTCTTTCTTAGAATTCTTAGAATCCTAGGATCTAGTCATAGAACTTTTCTGTTGACTATCCTAGAGGATTAGTGGGAGAACCCTAGCACATTAGAAGTTCTAAATATCTCTTTGCTCTTCTTGGAGTTTCATATGTTTGGTTTTTTCCTCTAGCACTAAGAAGGTTGGAACCAGCATGAGGGAGCTCAAGAGGAGGTCTGATGCGAGTAGATTTAGTGTGTTAATTTTGTAAATATTTTTCAATATTAAAAAATACACATAACACATAAAATAGTAAATATGCAAATCAATCCCAACAAAAATAATTTTAATAAAAATGTTTTTATCTTTTAAAATCTTTAAACTATCAAATTCCCTAAAGATTACACAATTATACACATCGCTCAAGTAATAAAGGGCTCTAATGGAGTCCTAGATATCGATCCCACAGGGAAGTTGGAAATGCTTATAAGTAAATTCCTAAGATTATAATGTAAACTAAAATTTTAAACTACAAAAGTGAAGTGCTAAATTTGAATATAAAGTAATAGATTGAATGTTAAATAAAAAACAGTAAAATGATAAAGTTAATTAAACTAAATTGCTAAGCTTTCAAAAGTAAAATTTACAAAAACTAAAAAAAGTTTTTGTGAAGAAGAGTTCAAATTTAAGAAAACATCCTTCCCATTTACAATGAGTATATGGATTGTAAAGAAATTAAAATCATTTGAATATATATATCTTATATATATATATATATATATATTGTTTTGTGCCATATAAGAGCAATCCTATTCTTTACCCTATTTCAATTGCATAAATAACATTAACTAATCCAGAGTTTGGTTCCTAATTCTATGGTTAGGCTGGGAGGATACCGGCTGCCACTCCAGAGCTCGCACTACTCCCTCACATGAGGGTTAACAATCTCGCATCAGTTTTCAATCAATTGGACCAAACTGAGGATTTTAATCTGTCACCTTAAAATCTCCAATTATGTATCTAACAAAGTATATTTCCCTATTTAATTTCACTCAACTCTATGGATGACATCTCTCCCATGAAATTAAATGTGATTCTCCTTATGTTGTATAAATCATAGCCCTTCAGAACATATGTTTCTCGACACATTTTAACAATTCAATTGGCCAATTGGAAAAATAAATGAAGATCAGAGTTCAAATTATCACAAATTATTGTAATTTAAAATTGTATAAAATAAAATTAATTCTTCACAAAACCATATCTCAAAGTAAGGAGAAGGATAAAGAAGAATACTCAGAATTTATGAGAGGATACAATGAAACAAGGATTTCATATATAAAAACAAGTTTACAAAATAAAAAAAATAAAAGACACAACTTATCTCACAATACTTCCTAAGAAAATTCCTAGAAGTTCTCTTCATGCCTTTCCCTCTTTACAAGCACTCTCAATTCTCTCTTAGAACTGTAATGAAGAAGAAATCTCTCACCTTCCCTCTCTTCTTACAATCCTTGAAGAAAATCTTCAAGCCCTTGAATTTCTCTTTCTCTCTCTCTCTTGTCTCCCCTTACACACAATACTCTTAATCCTCTCTTTTATTAAAGGCTGCCTCCCTTTACAAAGAACTCAAAATTTCCTCCAAAATTCTATCCAAAAGTTAACCCTTTTGAACTCAAAGGACATGTCCATTTATCCAAAAGACATATCCCTTCATAAAAGAATCTTCCAAAGTATCTAGATGCATTTAATCACTCCAAGGGGTGTTTAAAACAAGTGTCCCATTTGAAATTAGTGCAAAATTAATCCCAAACTACCTTAATCCGCAAAAAGTCATCTTTGGTGCCAGTTCTGGCTCTTCAGACACCGACTCGCTTAAGACCGCATTGTTCTAGGTTTTGGCGCTTCAGGCGCTAAATCTGGTGCATCTGGCACTAACTCTCTATCAAATGACACTTTTGGTGCCAATTCTGGTGCTTCAGACGCCAATTCTGGCGCCAATCTGGCACATCAAGCGCCAGAATTCCAAAAATTGCTGTTTTGGCTCCAAAATTCGTCCTTTTTTATTTTTGCTCCGAATGCCTAAAATTGATATAATTACAATAAAAACATAAAAGTACCGTTATTTAATGTGCAATATCACCAAAAATAAACATAAAATGTATACTTAAAATAACTTATTATTCTTAAAATAACTATGTATACTTAAAATAACTTATTATTTTGGTGTATCAAAATCTCCCAAACTTAAATGTTACTTGTCCTCAAGTGACACTTTTACTACATAAAAAACGTATGACCTAGGATAGAGATTAACTTATAACTCCTATATTTTAGTTTAATAAATAAAATAGTAATATTTAAGAAAAATCTTTAATAACTTAGATTTAAACTTTAATTCTAAGAAGTCAAATTTAAGATTACTGAATCCCTATTCATTTTAAGAAAAAATACAATTTGTCATATTAAGGATACTAAGAGCATTCATATGAAAAAGAACTTCATAAGAACTTTACTAGTAATGCTATTAATACTCCAATACAAGTTTGGAAAATGTAATAAAGCCTTTCCTTAAGTTGATTCAATTGAAGCAAATTTTTTATTAGGCTAGGCATCTCCTCACTCATTTTTCTTTTCTTTTCCTTTCTTTTTATTTTCCCTTTGTTTAATTCTTTTAGGACCTTTTCAATGCTTTCTTTCCTTTTTCTTTTTTAAGTGAGGATTACTATATCTGGATAACCTTTAATAATTTGAACTTCATTTTTTTCTTCTTAAAGTCAAAACTTCTTACCTTTCTTCACTTTATAAATTCATATTAGTTTATGATTTTTCATAAAGTTTCATTCTTTTCTTCTTACATGAAATTCTCAAATTCTTAATATTTCAAAAATACAATTTCCCTTACTTTAAATAGAAAAAACACAGTCTTATCTTATCATACCAAACATCTTTAACTTAAAAATTGATCTTCATTATTAAAAACTTTTTACCTAAATTTACTATAATATTCATAACCATAAGTATAGTGATTTAAAGTTAAATCTTAATATCTCAGGTCATGTTAAATAATTTTAAAACTATTATTAATTAAGGACAAATAAAATTTAGTTTACTTCTTTTTTTCTAAAAGAAATTTTTCTTAACCCAAACTTAAATTTTTAACTAATTTAAAAATGTGTTAGTACAAAATTTAGTTAGTGAATGAAAACAGTAAATGCATAAAAAAAAAACTAACCTGTAGAGGTATTCTGAGCATGAAACTAGGCTTTGGTGTACCACAAATACTAACATTAAAAATACATACAGGCTTTAAAACATTAAATTAAACATAATATGTTTTAAAGGATTTGCTGAAAAATAAAAATATAAACAAAAATTGAAAATACTAAAAATACAAAAAAGTAAAAATCTTCAGTTATGATACACCAAAAATATATGTATTTTCAGACCCATATTTTATACTTATTTTTGATGATATTGCACTTTAATGAAAGGTATTTTGATGTTTTCTTGCAGGTTGTTGATTTTTAGGGCTTAAAGCAAAAAGAAAGCAAAAAGGATGAAATTTGGAGTCAAAATGATGTTTTTGAAGAAATACTCAGTGTCGATGGCGCCAGACTAGTGCTGACGGCGCCAGACCAGTGCCAACGGTGCCAGACCAGTGCCGACGATGCCGAAGGTGGTTCAGACCCCGTTTCTAGAAGGTTTGATGTATTGGGATAATTTTTGAAGAGTTTTTGGAGGCACCTCTTGGAGAACCGACCTTGGGCTCTATTTGGGGCCAAATTTATTCAGAAAAGGGGCTCCTCTATGTTTTTCACTCCTGTATTTTCATTTTTTGCACCACATTATTCCATTCCACTTCCATATTGGAGTCAATTAGTGATTTTGTTTTCATAGTTTAGAGTTTATTTGGAGAGATTTAGTGTGAAACTTTTTGTAAGAGTGTTGGGGAAGGAGAAACGTGAGAGATATCTTCTTCCTACATTTCTAAGGAAAGGCTACAAAGGATTTTCTTTGAGAAAGAGTTTTCAGATAAGTATTGTTTGTTTATTAGTGTTGTATGAACTTTCTTTTATATGTGAAATTTGTGTTTTGTTATTTCTTTCTTATGAAGTTTGAGTAGTTCCCTCTATCTTTCTCCCTAATCTGAGATATGGTGAAATGAAAAGATAATATGGATGTGCCAATATTAAATTATAAAATAAATTGTGATGATTTTTCAACTACAAACTTAATTTACTTTTTGATCTAGCCAATTGAATTGTTAAAATGTGTTGTGAAACATATGATCCGAGAAATG
>NW_018236993.1:47761-50477 GCF_001263595.1 Phalaenopsis equestris | reverse complement strand
ACTTAGCCACAAATTTAGGGACTAAACACTGAGATTAGCCAATGATTTTCTATGCACTGTATCAGGGTAGGGAATGAAAATTTTTTTTATTTAGCACAATACATATTATGAACATTTATCTCATCTCATTTTACCATAGACTCATTGTAGTTGGAAGGATGCTTTTTCACATAAGAATATCCGTTACATAAAAAACATTAATAGATTAGGATTTACGATTTTAAGTTTTGCATATTTGATTTGATAATAGTTTAGAAATTTAATTTTGATTACATCTCAACAATTGAAATTAGTGACAGTGATTTCAATTGACTTTTTGTGAATTTCCTATCAAATTTGCCATTTCCAATTTAAACCTTCCCTGTAGGATCGATACTTGGGGCTTAAATAGAAAGTCCATTATTACTTAATAATAATATGTTTAATTGCGTGGAATCCAAATATTAATTGATTAAATTTAATTAAAATTTACACAATCTATCACAACAAAAAAGTCAGATCAAGTTTTTGGAGCCGTTGCCTGGGAAAGGTAATGGTTGAACTAAATAGTTTTGATAAATTAGGAAATTTAGAGATAATATATATACCATAGAAAATTATTATATATATAATTTTAAAATCAAAAATCCAAAAGAAATTTTTTTAGAGTGTTTTACTTTGCTTGCTTTATGTATTTATGCAAAATATTGGATTTGAAGGTTTAGTACCTTACAAAAAATTGTTAGAATGTACTATTAAAAAATTGAAAAAAATAAAGAGAAATTAAAAATTTACAAGAAATGGCGAATAACTTAGATAATCCAATAAATGAAAATCGACAAAAACCTTTAAAAGATTATACAAATCCGACAATAGATGAACTTCACTTGACTATTCAAAATCCTGATGTTGCTGCTAATTCATTTGAGCTTAAACCTGTTATTATCCAATTGGTACAAAATAATCAGTTTGGAGAATCACCTATTGAAGATCTTAACTTACATCTTGCTAATTTTCTTGAAATTTGTGCTACATTTAAATATGACAGAGTGTCTAATGATGTTGTTAGACTTAGAATTTTTCCTTTTTCATTAAGGGATAAATCCAATGCTTGGTTAAATTTGTTAGCACCTGGATCTATTAGAACTTGGGGAGAACTATCACAAAAATTCTTGGCTAAATATTTTTCACCCTCGAAAACCGCTAAGCATAGAAATGATTTTACATCTTTTTGTCAGTTTGAAGGGGAATCAATATATGAAGCCTGGGAAAGATTTAAAAATCTTCTTAGAAAAATGTCCACATCATGCTTTACTAGATTGGTTAATAATTCAAACATTTCACAATGGATTAGTAGGATCACTGAGATCTATTATAGATACTGCTGCGGGTGGTTCATTAATGTCAAAATCTTTTGATGAAGCATATTCCATAATTGAAGAAATAACTACTAATAATTTGGCCCACTGAAAGGGTAAATCCTAAGAGAGTAGCTAGTATTCATGATTCTGATGTAATGTTTATTTTGACATCCCAAATTGCTACTATTTCTAAAAAGATTGATCAAAAGGGAATGAATTATTCTCAAGTACGCTAAGTATTAGAGGAGAATTCACCAGGACAGATTATTGATACTCAATCATCTTATGAAACTCTTATGAAGGTTTGTTTGGGGCAGCTGCAGCTTATTGAATAAATCAAAATAACAATCCTTATTCTAACTATTTTAAATTTGGTTGGAAAAATCACCCTAATTTTAGTTGGAATAATTATAATAACAAGGCATCCTAAACATTGCTATTTACTAATTAAGCCCCCTCTTTTATCCTTTTTTAAAATTCTTATTTATCCTCTGAGATTTAACTCCAACCCTAACCCAAGAAGTAATGTTGAATATGGGAAATCAAATACATAATCAAGGGGCTGCTATTAGAAATATTGAAAATCAATTAGGACATATTGCTACTGCACTTAGTAATAAACCTTCTGGAATTCTTCCAAGTACTGTGGAAGTTAATCAAAAAGATCAAAATAAAGAACAAATTAAAACTATTCAATTATGAAGTGGAAAAGAAGTTGAAACAAGGATCCAAAGAGAAACTAAAGTTGATGAAGAAAAGGAAGAAATGAAAAATGATCAACAGAAAAATGAACAAACACAAGGCCTTGTAGAAAAACCATTACCTCCATTTCCTTAAAGACTAAAAAAGAAGAATAACGATAAACAATTTACAAAATTTTTGGAAATCCTTAAGAAGTTAAAAATAAATATTCCTTTTGTTGAAGTTTTGGAGCAAATGCCAAGTTATGTTAAATTTACGAAGGATGTATTAAATTTACAGATCATGAGACCGTTGCACTTAATGAAGAGTGTAGTGCTATTATTCAGAAAAAGCTTCCTGAAAAATTAAAAGGTCCTGGTAGTTTTACTATACCTTGCAAAATTGGAGAAAAATTTAATGGAAAAGCTTTATGTGACCCTTACCTCTCAGATCGGAGTGAGTATCAATCTTATGCCTTTATTAATTTTAAAACGTTTAGATTTGGGAGAGATTTCCCCTACTACTGTAACTCTTCAGTTAGCTGATCAATCAATAACTTATCCAAAAGGAGTTTGTTGACCTCACTTTTGGTTGAGGTCTAGAAAACTTCTTCAGTAGCCTAGGTCTAGCCATAGGACTTTCCTATTGACTAGTCTTAGAAAATTAGAAAAGGTACCCCACCATTAGAAATTTAA
>NW_018236993.1:15637-46981 GCF_001263595.1 Phalaenopsis equestris | reverse complement strand
ATCACTTTCCTTTGCCCTTTCTAGATCAAATGTTGGATAGATTGGCTGGGAACAAATACTATTACTTTTTAGATGGATATACTGGATATCACCAAATTCCAATTGCTCTAGAGGATCAAGATAAAACAACGTTTACAAGCCCATATGGTACATTTACTTTTCGTAGAATGCCTTTTGGACTATGCAATGCACCTGCAACATTTCAAAGATGCATGATGTCAACTTTTAGAAATTTTATATAATTTAATTGAACATGAAATGGAAGTATTCATGGATGATTTTTCTGTATTTGGGACTCCATTTGAATTATGTTTAAATAATTTAGAAAAAGTTGTAGAATTATATGAAAAAATCAACCCAGTACTAAATTGAAAAAAATGTCAATTTATGGTTACAGGAGGAATTGTACTTGAGCATAAAATTTTTGAAAATGACATGGAAGTAGATCCTACAAAAATTTAAGTTATTGAGAAATTACCATCTCCTACTACGATAGAGGGGTAAGAAGTTTGGACATGCTGGTTTTTACAGGCGCTACATAAATTTTTTTTCAAAAATAACTAAACTCCTATGCCAAATTTTAGTAAACGATATGAAATTTGATTTTAATGAGGAATGCTTAATAGCATTTGAATTATTAAAGAAATAATTAATCACTGCACCTATAATAATACCACCTGATTGGGAGAAACCATTTGAAATAATATGTGATGCTAGTGATTATGCTATTGGGGTTGTATTAGGACAAAGGCACGACAAAATTTTTAAAGTTATATATTATGCTAGTAAAAATCTAAATAATTCTAAAATTAATTATACTACTACTGAAAGAGAGTTATTAGCTATTGTTTATATCTTTGATAAATTTAGATCTTATTTAATTGGAAATAATTGTATAGTGCATACAGATCATTCTGCTATTAAATACTTGATAAAATGGATGTACCGTAGTATGCTGATATAGTAAACTATATTGTAAGTGACATTCTACCACCTGATATCAATAATCCACAATTAAAGAAATTTATTTATGATTCAAAAGACTATTTTTGGGATGACCCATATTTATATAAACAATATGAAGATTTAATTATTAGAAGATGTGTGCCTTATGAAGAAACTCAACAGATAATTGAAAGATGCCATGATTATAAATTTGGAGGACATTTTGGAATAAGTAGAACTGCATATAAAATTTTGCAGTATTGTATTGGCCTACTATTTTTAGAGATGTTAACAAATAAATTAAAACATATGATAGATGTCAATGAGTAGAAAACATTTCCACAAGAGATGAAATGCCTCTAAATTACACATTAGAAGTTGAAATTTTTGATGTGTGGGGATTAGACTTTATGGGACCATTTATGCCTTCATTTGGAAATTTATATATATTACTTGCTGTTGATTATATGTCTAAGTGGATTGAAGCTATTGCTGTGCCTAGATGTGACACTCGTAGTGTTTCTAAATTTTTAATTAAAAATATTTTTACAAGATATGGAATGTCAAGAGTAACCATTACCGATGGAGGATCTCATTTCAGGAATAGGAGAATTGAAAAATTAATCAAGAAATATGATATAATGCATAGATTCTCTATTTCTTATCATCCTAAAACTAGCGGTTTAATAAAACTATCAAATTGTGAAATAAAATTAATTTTAGAAAAAGCTATAAATCCTTATAAATTGAATTAGTTTGCTATATTAGATATTGTATTATGGGCATGCAAAACTGCTTATAAGACACTTATTGGAATGTCCCCATATAGACTTATTTTTGCAAAAACATGTCACTTACTAGTAGAATTGGAGCATAAAACATTTTGGGTTTTTAAAGAATTTAATTTGAATCTAAAAGATGCTGGTGAGAAAAGATTATTGCAACTTAATGAACTTGAGGAGAATTATGATAATGCAAAAATCTATAAAGAGAAAATGAAAATATGGCATGATAAAAAGATTATTAAGTACAATGTTGAACTTGAACAATAAGTTTTATTATATAATACAAGATTGAGATTATTTCCAGGAAAATTGAAATCTAGATGGTTAGGACAATTTAAAGTGATTAAAGTATATCATTATGGAACTGTTACTATTAAAGATCCTAAAACTGGAAAGATATTTAAAGTTAATGGGCATCAATTGAAACATTATTATGAATGACACATACCACAATTTAAAGAAGTTTTGATGTTAATTCATCCTGATTAAACAAAGGTATGTCGAGCTGACGACGTTAAACCAAGCGCTTTAACCAAGCGCTTTGTGGGAGCTTTGTGGGAGACAACCCATACTTATGTTGCTATGTATTACTATTTAGTTTGTTGAGTGTCTTATATATTAGTAGATGATAATCCTACACATTTGCATTTATTATAAATTAATTCAAATATTGGTATTGGAGAAAATGTGGAATCGAATTGAATAAAAAAATGAAACTTGCAATTTTGGCCACTGGCACTGACGGCGCCAGAATGGGCACCGACAGCGCCCTAGATAACGGAAATCAGTGTCGCCAGCACCAATCGGGAGCGCCGATGGCGTCGAGTGTAGTTGGACGGTTTTAGATGACTTTTGGCTAGTTTTGGCGCGATTTCACTTCATAATAACCCCAGGGACGAGTTTCAAAAGGCATAGAAAATCCTTGGACGCCTAGTAACTTCCTATTTTCAGATTCCATGGCTTCCAATTCCAGAAATAATTTGAGGTATGGAGTTTTCAACAAAAGAAAGTTTATTAGTTTCGACGCGCAGCGATTATACGATAAAGTTTTTATGAAGAGGAGATTGATCAAGGAAAGAGGATTTGTTAATCATGGTATGATAAATCCTACTGGTCCGATTGATAAAATCATTCTGCAAAGGCGTTGGGAAGTTCTGTGTTACACTACGTCTGCGATTGTCGTACCTGTGGTGAAAGAGTTTTATGCAAACTTACATGAAATTACTCAAGGTGTTGTCTTCGTACGAGGTAAGACTGTCCCATTTACTCCTGTAATGATTAATGAATTATACATGACAGACACAACATTCCAATCTGTCATTATACAAATTTTATTCCTACACAAGATTTGATGCATGACATGTATAATCTTCTGGCAGATGAAAGTAATATGTGGGGGATACGAGATAAAGGATATGTTAGTTTCTCCACTCCATTACTTGATCCAATTTCAAAGCAATGACATATCTATATTGCTGCAAAATTACTCCCTGCTATGAAAATTAGTATATTTACCAAAGAATGTGCTATTTTAAATTACTGCATTCAAATGGAAAAACCCATTGTTATAGGGTCTATTATATTTAGATCTATTATGGGTATCTTTACTAATGGACCAATTTATGGACTTAGGCATCCATCTACTATCTTTTTGATTTGCAATCAAGCCCAAGTTCCATATGAAAGTTGGGAAAAGACTTTATTACCTTGGGAGCCCATGAATCCTATAGATGAGAATTATTGTGGAAATGGAAATGAAATTAGAAGCCATCATAGATCAATCTTCACATGCTTAAACTCCATTAATACCACCAACCGTTGGAAGTTTGCTTGCTTTGGAAAAGAAATTGAAGAAAATTGAAAGGGAGCTTCAGAGTATTATGAATTCAGTAGGAGATCTTAAATACTTTTTTGATCACCTAGATTGGAGAATGAAAAAAAATTTTGATCACACTGGAACTTTTAAAGCAGGATTAGTTCGGATGTTTAAAGAGAAAGGGTGGATCGAAGAAAATTCGACAGATCAATTCCCATATCGATCTTTCTATAACTTATATGTTTATTATCAATCTATGAGAGATATCAGAGGAGGAGAAATCACTAAAGAAGAGGCGTAATAATTGAAGACTTTAAATTCTCTATCTATTTTAGGACATTAAATATATTTAGTGTAATTGTGTGGATTTAATTTGGTTTGGTTTGCTTTTTGCTTTAGAATTCTGAACTTTGGTTGTGTGTATAGTTTTGTGACAGCGTTTAGTGTTGTGGCTTGATTTCGACGCTGATTTATAATTATTTTGTTTAATATGTGTCGTTTTGTAATTAAAAATTGTGTTTGTAAAAAGTGTACTTTCATATATAAAAGTTAGTTTATTGTTGTTTGTGAAATGTTTTGTTTGTGAATTATTGTTAGATAAGAATTTGTGTTTAAAATACTAATATTTTTTGGAGTAAGTTGATAGGAAATTGAAACTTAAAAAAATCAAAATATGGAATTTTTCGGGCCTTCAGCGCCGACGGTGCCCTCGACTTGACAACAGATTTTAACCCTTAAAAATTCACAATTTTTATTGTGGCCACCATTTTTACGCTTAAGTCATCTTCAACCTTCGGTTTGGGTAGCTAGGGTTTGATTTTGGGCAGATTTGAGGTGATTTTGTGGCTAAAAGACTTCAAATTTCATCTTCTCTAGGTAAGAGCTACACTTTAAACCAAAAATTTTTGATTTTTACCAAGGATTAATCTCAGATTGCATGGATCCAAAAATATGGAAATTTTTTGAGAAATTTTTGAGAAAATCCTTTGATAATGAACTCTTATTTAGTGATTTGAAGTTTAAAATGTTTTGCATTTTAATTTTTGGAATTTTAGAATTTATTCAGATTTTTCAAAATTTTCTAGATTTCCTATGTCACCTAGATCGAGCAAAAGGAAAGTAGAATATGATGAGCAGAGATTTGTTAGCTTTAGAGTCAGTGCTCAATTTCATTGTATTTGTGAAAGCCTGAAGCTTCTAATGATTATGTATTTGTTTGTGGAAAAAGGGTTGAATTTAATCCAAAGAAAATAAATGAGTTATATTCTGTAGAAGATGTGTATAGATGCCAGTATAATTCTTTTTATGTTACAGATCAAGCTATAGATGAAGTTATTTCTTTTTTGATTAGTGAGAAAGGGGCTTGGAAAATAAAAAATGAAGTTAAAGTTAACTTTTCCCGTACTAGTTTAAATGTAGTATCTAAGGTTTGGAATTATTTTATTTCTGGAAGAATGATTCCGACGAACCATCGTAGCGAGGTGACTAAAGATAGAGCCATCCTGAACTACTGTATTCAGCAAGTTATGGACATAAATGTGGGCTATATTATTTATATGAACACTCGATCTATTGCTCTTGAGAGACTTATGGTGGATTGGCACACCCTGCTCTTATTTACACACTTTGTGAGCAGGCAGGAGTTGATTTTAGACTTGATGAGGCAAGGATTGAGCCTCAGAAACCTATTGAGCCTGCTAACATCAAGACATATGAATCTTATGTTGACTGGTGATCTGGAAGTAAGGCTAGAGATATTCCTTCTACTTCTAGGGATATTCCGTCTACCTCTCATGGACCTACTTCAAGTGACCCTAGCAATGGGGAGTTGCTGGATCAGATGATGATACAACAAGGAGATATTTTGAGGATGGGTCATAGGATGTAGAATATAGACGCCAAAAATTCTCACACTGATGATCTGATTCACCAGAAATTTGAGTAAGATGCTGCTTATGATGATGTTTCAGTAAGATACCTCTGGGGGGACTATACACTTCAACTCTCTATTCACCCTACTTATACTCCATATCAGCAGCATAAGTTAGATGTCGCTGATGAGGAAGATGATTGAGGAAGATGATGACTGTTTGCTTGTTTGTGTTTGTACTGTGTGATTGTATTGTTTGTGTTGTGATGTTTTTTATTGTTTGTGTTGTGATATTGTTTGTGTTGTGATGTTTTTTAGACTTTGTTGTTATGTTTTGTGAAACAACAATGTGAAAAACTGTTTTCAGTTTTAGAATTTTGTTTAGTTTTGTTGTTATTTCAGCACTTTGTTCTGTTTTGTGATTAGCTCCTGTATTATGTGCAATTTAATGTTTTTAGCCTTGTAGTTTTCATTTTAGCTCCTGCAGTATTTTCAAAATTTAAGTTCAAAAATTAGAATCTACAACAGGTATAATTTCTTTTATGTATTTAATGCTTTCTTTTACCCTTCATTTTTAAAGCTCTTCGTGTAAAAATCTTTTAAAAAAGACTTAAGTTTGGGAAGGAGAAGAAGAAAAATCTTTTTTAGAAAGAGAGAAATAACTTAACTTAATTTGTACTCACTTAATTATATTTTCAAAATTTTAAATTTAATATGACCTTTGGTATTAGAGGTTAACTTTGGATAACTATATTTATGTTTCTAAATATATAGTAAATTTAAGTAAAAAATTTCAATAATAAAGGTTAATTCTAGGGGCTATGATATTTGGTAAATGAGAATAAGACTATGTTTTTCTATTTTTAAAGTATTAAACATTAAAGTATTTTTAAAGTATTTTTAAAGTATTAAAAATCTTAAAAGATTCATGTAAAAAGAAAAGATTCATGTAAAAAGAAAATAATTAAACATTATGAAATCTTTAAGTTAATATAAATTTGTTAAGTGGAGAACTGTAGAAAGTTTTGAACTTTAAAAAGAAGATAGTGAAGTTCAAAATCATTAAAAAAATCATTAAAGGCTATAAAAGGCTATACAGATATACTAATCCTGACATATAAAAAAAAGAGAGAAGAAAAGAAAGAAAGGAAAGAAAAAGGAGATTAAAAATAATCCTGAAAAGAAAAGAAAAAGAAAAAGAAAAAAATACATATAGGGAGAAGCTTGAGGAGATGCCTAATTAAAAATTGACTTCACTTGAATCAACTTAAGGAAAAATACTTGAACACATTGTCTAAACTTTTTATTTGAATGTTAACTTAATTATTAATAAAGTTTTATGAATTTCTTTTTCATATGAACATTAGCCAATGATTAGAGAGGGAGCCGGAATCCTCCTAGCCTAGCCACAGATTTAGGGACTAAACACTGACATTAGCCAATGATTTTCTATGCACCGTATCAGGGTAAAGAATTAAAATTGCTCCTATTTGACACAATATATATTATGAACATTTATCTCAGCTTATTTTACCATAGCCTCATTGTAGTGGGAAGGAGCTTTTTCACAGAATAATCTCCGTTACATAAACATAGTTAATAGATTAGTATTTACAAATTTAAATTTTGCATATTTGGTTTGATAATAGTTTAGAAATTTAATTTTGATTACATCTCAACAATCAAAATTAGTGACAGTGATTTCAATTTACTTTCTGTGAATTTCCTATCAAATTTGTCATTTCCAATTTAAACTTTCCCTGTAGGATCGTACTTGGGGCTTAAATAGAAAGTCCTTTTTTACTTGATAACTATATGTATACTTGCGTAGAATCCAAATATTAATTGATTATATTTAATTAAATTTTACACAATATATCACAATAAAAAATTCGAATTAAGTTACCATTACAATTTGGGTCCACAACACAAAATGAAAGCTTTTACCACAACCGTGTCAAATGACATCAAGAAACAACACAGTAAAAAATAACAGACAAACAAATAAAAAAAACTTAACTTCTAAGAATATCAATCCTCATCACCTTCCTCATCATCATCATCTTCTTCTTTTTCTTCTTCTTCATCATGAATAGGAACATAAGGTGTGAAGCTGGTGCATGTTGGAAATTCCACATTGTATTCACCCCTAAGATATCTAACCATAACTTCCATAAAATCCTATATCATGTTGAACTCTCCTCCACTTATATTCATCATTGTAAGCATTTCTTGCTCCAATTTCACCAATCTAATTCTGCATATTAACTATACCCATTTGTTGAATCATGAGCTATTTCATAATATTTTCAAGTGAAGCAGAGCGAGATGTAGATGCCCCTGCAGCTGATGTAGAGGGTCTATCAATACCTCCACTCCTAGACTCAACAAATGATTCAACTTGTTGAACCTTATTCTTGTTGATAGAATTTTGTGGCTGCAGTCTTTCCTCATTTCTATGCGACTCTATCGTTGATTTCTCACATAAAGAGAAAATCAGAGCAGGGTAACCCAAACCACTAGCTGTAGCACTACTAGCTATAATTCAAGCATGATGAATTATGAGAGCACCAACATCTACCGCCTTCATTTTATGAATGTAGAAGTTTAGCACAGCTCTATCCTTTGTTACTTCACTGATATGATTTGTTGGCTGTTATTTAACAGAGATGAAGTGATGTCATACCTTTGACTGAATAGTCATCATGGAAGCAGAGAAGTTAACTTTCTTATTATTTTTAATCTTCCATTCTCCTCTTCTATCAGTCACAAACGCAATCACTTCATCCAGTGATGAATTAGTCTTCACAAATACACCATATTCACAATGGAATACATTTTTTAGCCCATAAAAACATTGATCCTTTCTTTAGAAACTCAACTTGCTTACCTCTCACAAGGATGTGGTCATCAGTGGTAAACCTCAAGTCGGCATAAAACTCCCGAATCATGGGTACAATCACTACTACAGTGAAGTAGCAAAACCTCTCCTAATTTTTGGCATTGATCAACCTCTCGATCTAGCCACCCGGGTTAGCAGATGCCCGTTCTTGGATCAATTTTCTTATTTCCACTTGAGTGTTATAATAATGTTGGGCTATGAAATTGACAAATAACCTTGCGTCAAAATCATCTGTCGACTTTCCTCTCTTTATTCGTGGAGCCATCGAAATTTCTATGAAAATATAAATAAATTACAAATAATTTATAAAATAAAAAATCTCTCCAAGTAAGATTATTTGGTAAGAACTTTTCACCATTAGTTTTCTTCAAGCTATTCCATTAAAACTCTCAAATTTCAGATCTTCCATAATATAAGAAAAATCCATGGTGAATATAAAAAATTTCTAGGTTAAAGTGAAGCTATTACCAAGAGAAGATGAAACCTAAGATCTTTGGCCTCTGAAATCTTATCTAATGTGCATAATGTGAAGCTCTAGGTCATGATTTAGAGGTAGGAGGCGACCCAAGCGTTAAAAATGGAGTTTTACTATGCAATTTCATGATTTTTTAGGTAATCTGGTATTTTTTGGAATTTGGCGCTTCTATCACCAAATATGACACATCATGCATCAACTCTCTGTAAATTGGTGCTTTAGGCGCCAATCTGACACATCATTCACCAGTTCCAAAAAAATTTGCCATTTCGATTTCAATCTAATAAATTCTCAATTCTTCCATACAGTTAGGTAAGAGAAATGTTTTTAAATATTTTCTTAATATCAAATTCCTCAAACACAAAAAATCTCTAAAAATACAAGTATATTAATATACTTAAAATATTCCGAACAAGAACATAAAAACAAAATAAGCAACATTAAAAATGGGTTGCCTCCCGCAAAGCGCTTGGTTTAATGTCGTCAGCCCGATATTGCCAGTCTTTATTCTTGGTGACCCAACATTACAATCTCTATAAAAACTGGTATTTGACCATCAAAATATGGTTTTATTATGTGCCCATTCACCTTAAATATCTTTCCAGTATTGGGATCTTTAATATAAAAGCTCTATAAGGATAGACATTTACAATTCTGAATGGCCCTTTCCACCAAAACTTTAGTTTTCTAGGAAATAATTTTAATCTTATATTTTATAATAAAACATCCTGTTCAGGCTCAAATTCCTTTTTTCCTGAAGCTTCTAATGATTATGTATTTGTTTGTGGAAAAAGGGTTGAATTTAATCCAAAGAAAATAAATGAGTTATATTCTGTAGAAGATGTGTATAGATGCCAGTATAATTCTTTTTATGTTACAGATCAGGCTATAAATGAAGTTATTTATTTTTTGATTAGTGAGAAAGGGGCTTGGAAAATAAAAAATGAAGTTAAAGTTAACTTTTCCCGTACTAGTTTAAATGTAGTATCTAAGGTCTGGAATTATTTTATTTCTGGAAGAATGATTCCGACGAACCATCGTAGCGAGGTGACTAAAGATAGAGCCATCCTGAACTACTGTATTCAGCAAGTTATGGACATAAATGTGGGCTATATTATTTATATGAACACTCGATCTATTGCTCTTGAGAGACTTATGGTGGATTGGCACACCCTGCTCTTATTTACACACTTTGTGAGCAGGCAGGAGTTGATTTTAGACTTGATGAGGCAAGGATTGAGCCTCAGAAACCTATTGAGCCTGCTAACATCAAGACATATGAATCTTATGTTGACTGGTGATCTGGAAGTAAGGCTAGAGATATTCCTTCTACTTCTAGGGATATTCCGTCTACCTCTCATGGACCTACTTCAAGTGACCCTAGCAATGGGGAGTTGCTGGATCAGATGATGATACAACAAGGAGATATTTTGAGGATGGGTCATAGGATGTAGAATATAGACGCCAAAAATTCTCACACTGATGATCTGATTCACCAGAAATTTGAGTAAGATGCTGCTTATGATGATGTTTCAGTAAGATACCTCTGGGGGGACTATACACTTCAACTCTCTATTCACCCTACTTATACTCCATATCAGCAGCATAAGTTAGATGTCGCTGATGAGGAAGATGATGACTGGTGATCTATTTTGTTTGCTTGTTTGTGTTTGTACTGTGTGATTGTATTGTTTGTGTTGTGATGTTTTTTAGACTTTGTTGTTATGTTTTGTGAAACAACAATGTGAAAAACTGTTTTCAGTTTTAGAATTTTGTTTAGTTTTGTTGTTATTTTCAGCACTTTGTTCTGTTTTGTGATTAGCTCCTGTATTATGTGCAATTTAATGTTTTTAGCCTTGTAGTTTTCATTTTAGCTCCTGCAGTATTTTCAAAATTTAAGTTCAAAAATTAGAATCTACAACAGGTATAATTTCTTTTATGTATTTAATGCTTTCTTTTACCCTTCATTTTTAAAGCTCTTCGTGTAAAAATCTTTTAAAAAAGACTTAAGTTTGGGAAGGAGAAGAAGAAAAATCTTTTTTAGAAAGAGAGAAATAACTTAACTTAATTTGTACTCACTTAATTATATTTTCAAAATTTTAAATTTAATATGACCTTTGGTATTAGAGGTTAACTTTGGATAACTATATTTATGTTTCTAAATATATAGTAAATTTAAGTAAAAAATTTCAATAATAAAGGTTAATTCTAGGGGCTATGATATTTGGTAAATGAGAATAAGACTATGTTTTTCTATTTTTAAAGTATTAAACATTAAAGTATTTTTAAAGTATTTTTAAAGTATTAAAAATCTTAAAAGATTCATGTAAAAAGAAAATAATTAAACATTATGAAATCTTTAAGTTAATATAAATTTGTTAAGTGGAGAACTGTAAAAAGTTTTGAACTTTAAAAAGAAGATAGTGAAGTTCAAAATCATTAAAGGCTATACAGATATAGTAATCCTGACATATAAAAAAAAGAGAGAAGAAAAGAAAGAAAGGAAAGAAAAAGGAGATTAAAAATAATCCTGAAAAGAAAAGAAAAAGAAAAAGAAAAAAATACATATAGGGAGAAGCTTGAGGAGATGCCTAATTAAAAATTGACTTCACTTGAATCAACTTAAGGAAAAATACTTGAACACATTGTCTAAACTTTTTATTTGAATGTTAACTTAATTATTAATAAAGTTTTATGAATTTCTTTTTCATATGAACATTAGCCAATGATTAGAGAGGGAGCCGGAATCCTCCTAGCCTAGCCACAGATTTAGGGACTAAACACTGACATTAGCCAATGATTTTCTATGCACCGTATCAGGGTAAAGAATTAAAATTGCTCCTATTTGACACAATATATATTATGAACATTTATCTCAGCTTATTTTACCATAGCCTCATTGTAGTGGGAAGGAGCTTTTTCACAGAATAATCTCCGTTACATAAACATAGTTAATAGATTAGTATTTACAAATTTAAATTTTGCATATTTGGTTTGATAATAGTTTAGAAATTTAATTTTGATTACATCTCAACAATCAAAATTAGTGACAGTGATTTCAATTTACTTTCTGTGAATTTCCTATCAAATTTGTCATTTCCAATTTAAACTTTCCCTGTAGGATCGTACCTTGGTGCTTAAATGGGCTTAAATAGAAAGTCCTTTTATAGAAAGTCCTTTTTTACTTGATAACTATATGTATACTTGCGTAGAATCCAAATATTAATTGATTATATTTAATTAAATTTTACACAATATATCACAATAAAAAATTCGAATTAAGTTACCATTACAATTTGGGTCCACAACACAAAATGAAAGCTTTTACCACAACCGTGTCAAATGACATCAAGAAACAACACAGTAAAAAATAACAGACAAACAAATAAAAAAAAACTTAACTTCTAAGAATATCAATCCTCATCACCTTCCTCATCATCATCATCTTCTTCTTTTTCTTCTTCTTCATCATGAATAGGAACATAAGGTGTGAAGCTGGTGCATGTTGGAAATTCCACATTGTATTCACCCCTAAGATATCTAACCATAACTTCCATAAAATCCTATATCATGTTGAACTCTCCTCCACTTATATTCATCATTGTAAGCATTTCTTGCTCCAATTTCACCAATCTAATTCTGCATATTAACTATATCCATTTGTTGAATCATGAGCTATTTCATAATATTTTCAAGTGAAGCAGAGCGAGATGTAGATGCCCCTGCAGCTGATGTAGAGGGTCTATCAATACCTCCACTCCTAGACTCAACAAATGATTCAACTTGTTGAACCTTATTCTTGTTGATAGAATTTTGTGGCTGCAGTCTTTCCTCATTTCTATGCGACTCTATCGTTGATTTCTCACATAAAGAGAAAATCAGAGCAGGGTAACCCAAACCACTAGCTGTAGCACTACTAGCTATAATTCGAGCATGATGAATTATGAGAGCACCAACATCTACCGCCTTCATTTTATGAATGTAGAAGTTTAGCACAGCTCTATCCTTTGTTACTTCACTGATATGATTTGTTGGCTGTTATTTAACAGAGATGAAGTGATGTCATACCTTTGACTGAATAGTCATCATGGAAGCAGAGAAGTTAACTTTCTTATTATTTTTAATCTTCCATTCTCCTCTTCTATCAGTCACAAACGCAATCACTTCATCCAGTGATGAATTAGTCTTCACAAATACACCATATTCACAATGGAATACATTTTTTAGCCCATAAAAACATTGATCCTTTCTTTAGAAACTCAACTTGCTTACCTCTCACAAGGATGTGGTCATCAGTGGTAAACCTCAAGTCGGCATAAAACTCCCGAATCATGGGTACAATCACTACTACAGTGAAGTAGCAAAACCTCTCCTAATTTTTGGCATTGATCAACCTCTCGATCTAGCCACCCGGGTTAGCAAATGCCCGTTCTTGGATCAATTTTCTTATTTCCACTTGAGTGTTATAATAATGTTGGGCTATGAAATTGACAAATAACCTTGCGTCAAAATCATCTGTCGACTTTCCTCTCTTTATTCGTGGAGCCATCGAAATTTCTATGAAAATATAAATAAATTACAAATAATTTATAAAATAAAAAATCTCTCCAAGTAAGATTATTTGGTAAGAACTTTTCACCATTAGTTTTCTTCAAGCTATTCCATTAAAACTCTCAAATTTCAGATCTTCCATAATATAAGAAAAATCCATGGTGAATATAAAAAATTTCTAGGTTAAAGTGAAGCTATTACCAAGAGAAGATGAAACCTAAGATCTTTGGCCTCTGAAATCTTATCTAATGTGCATAATGTGAAGCTCTAGGTCATGATTTAGAGGTAGGAGGCGACCCAAGCGTTAAAAATGGAGTTTTACTATGCAATTTCATGATTTTTTAGGTAATCTGGTATTTTTTGGAATTTGGCGCTTCTATCACCAAATATGACACATCATGCATCAACTCTCTGTAAATTGGTGCTTTAGGCGCCAATCTGACACATCATTCACCAGTTCCAAAAAAATTTGCCATTTCGATTTCAATCTAATAAATTCTCAATTCTTCCATACAGTTAGGTAAGAGAAATGTTTTTAAATATTTTCTTAATATCAAATTCCTCAAACACAAAAAATCTCTAAAAATACAAGTATATTAATATACTTAAAATATTCCGAACAAGAACATAAAAACAAAATAAGCAACATTAAAAATGGGTTGCCTCCCGCAAAGCGCTTGGTTTAATGTCGTCAGCCCGATATTGCCAGTCTTTATTCTTGGTGACCCAACATTACAATCTCTATAAAAACTGGTATTTGACCATCAAAATATGGTTTTATTATGTGCCCATTCACCTTAAATATCTTTCCAGTATTGGGATCTTTAATATAAAAGCTCTATAAGGATAGACATTTACAATTCTGAATGGCCCTTTCCACCAAAACTTTAGTTTTCTAGGAAATAATTTTAATCTTATATTTTATAATAAAACATCCTGTTCAGGCTCAAATTCCTTTTTTCTTATCTTCCAATCATGCCACTCTTTCATTCTTTCCTTATAAATTTGAACATTATCGTAAGATTTATTCCTAATTTCTTCAAGCTCATTCAATTGCAATAATCTTTTCTTAATAGAATCTTTCAAATTGAAATTGAATTCCTTAATGACCTAATAAGCTTTATGCTCCAATTCTTTTAGTAAGTGGCAAGTCTTCCCAAAAATTAATCTATACAGGGACATTCCTATAAGTTTCTTATAAGCTATCTTGTCTGCTCATAATGCAGTATCTAAAAGTATATAATCTAGTAGACCAATCCATTTTATTAAGATTCACACTTTTTTCAAAATTCTTTTAATTTCATGATTAGATACTTCTGTCAAACCATTATCCTGGGGATGATAAGCAGTTGCAATTTTATGCATTATATTATATTTTTTCACCAAACTTATAATTGTTGCATTCCTTAGATGAGATCCTCCATCGGTAATGACTACTCTCGACATTACATATCTTGTAAAAATATTTTTAATTAAAAATTTTGAAAAAATATGAGCATCACATCGAGGTAAAGTAATTTCTTCAATCTATTTTGAAACATAATCCACTGCAATCAACCCGAATGAGGTATAAATGGTCCCATAAAATCCAATTCTAATACATCAAAAATTTCAATTTCCAAATTAAAATTTAGAGGCATTTCATCTCTTTTTGAAATAATCTCTAAATAGAGTAAGCCAATAAAATCCAGATTACAAGATTTTGTGAGAAGTTCTATTTCTATCATTCCCAAAATGACCTCCAAATTTAGAATCATGACATTTTTGGATAATTTCCTGAATTTCTTTATAAGACACACATCGTCTCATTGCTAAATCTTTGCATTATTTATACAAATAGGAGTCATTCCAAAAAAAAAAAGATTTTGCATCATGAATGAATTTCTTTTCCTGTTATTTTGTTAGTCCATATGGTAAAATACCACTAAAAATATAATTTACAATATCAACATACGAAGGTATTTCCCATCCTTTTACAACATAAAATTGTTCATCAGGAAAAGTTTTATTAATTTCTTTTTAAAGACCAAGAAATTCTTCTTATTCTAGCCTAGATAGATGATCAGCAATTTTTTTATCAATCACTTTCTTATTGACTTTTACAAAATCCTTCTTTTTCATTAAATATTTAATAGCTGAGTGTTCAGTACGCACAATACATTTAGCTCCAATTTGATATGACCTAAACTTCTCAAAAGCATAAATAATTACTAATAACTCACTTTTTGTAGTGGTATAGTTAATTTGAGCATCATTAATATGACCTAAACTTATCAAAAGCATAAGCAATGGCTAATAACTCTCTTTCAGTAGTGGTACAGTTAATTTGAGCATCATTAAGTGTCTTACTATCATAGTATATGACTTTAAAAATCTTATCATATATAGCTCCAATTGCATAATCACTTTCATGACACATTAATTTAAA
This sequence comes from Phalaenopsis equestris, assembly GCF_001263595.1. Lineage (NCBI taxonomy): Eukaryota > Viridiplantae > Streptophyta > Magnoliopsida > Asparagales > Orchidaceae > Phalaenopsis > Phalaenopsis equestris. The sequence continues at coordinate 31,209 of NW_018236993.1, read as the reverse complement.
AGGTTTCTCCCAATTAGGTGAAACAATTATAGGAGCAGTGACCAATTTTTTCTTTAAAGTTTCAAAGGCTTTAAGGCAATCGTGGTTAAAGCAAAATTTTGTATCTTTTTCAGAAGTTGGCATGAAGGCTTTGTAATTTTTGAAAAATTTGTAATATATCACCTATAAAATCCAGCATGCCTTAAAAAGCTCTTAACTCCTCTTACAGTAGTAGGTGGAGGTAAGTTTGATATAACTTGAATTTTTACAGGATATACTTCCATGTCATTTTTTGAAATTTTATGCTTAAGCACAATTCTTTTTGCAACCATAATTTGACATTTTTCCCAGTTTAAAACGAGATAAGTCTTTTCACATCATTTTGGAACTTTCTCTACATAATTTAGACATAATTGGAACTTTCTCTATATAATTTAGACATAATTCAAATGAAGTTCAAAATACATAAAAATTGTCCATAATAAATTCAATCCCTTTTTTGATTAAATCACTTAAAATTGACATCATACATATTTGAAATGTTGCAGGTACTTTACATAATCTAAAGGGCATTCGCCGAAAAGCAAATGTTCCATAAGGACTAGTAAATGTTGTTTTCTCTTAATCCTCTGGAGCAATAGGTATTTGATGAAAACAGGTATATCCATCTTGAAAACAAAAATATTTGTGTTTAACCAGCCTATCTAACATGTGGTCCAAAAAAGGTAAAGGAAAATGATCCTTTCCGGTGGCAAAATTTAATTTTCTATAATCTATGCAGATCCGTCATCCAATGACTTATCTTGTTGTAATTAATTCATTATTCTCATTAACTACTACAGTCACACCTCACACCTCCTTTCTTTAGAGCATTTAGAGCATAGTGAATTGGACTCACCCAAGTACTGTCTGAAATAGGATATATTATTCCAGCATCTAACCATTTTAAAATATCTTTCTTAACAATTTCTTTCATTACAAGATTCATTCTCCTTTGAGGATCAGCTCTTGGTTCATGTTGATCTTCCAATAAAATTCTATGCATACAAATTGAAGGACTGATTCCTTTAATATCAGCCAATGTCCATCCGAAGACTTTCTTATTTCTTATCAAAGTTTCCAACAACTGTTTCTCTTGCATATCAGTTAATTTTGAGGATACTATAACAGGTAATGTAGATAAATCTCCTAAAAATGTAAACTTTAAATGTGTAGGAAGTGTTTTCAGTTCTATTTCGGGTGGTTTCTCAATAGATGAAATCAAATTCTTATTACTTTTATGTAGGGCCTAAAATTTCAAATTTTTCCTGAACATAATCCACATCATCTTTACTCACTTTCATAGATTCACCTTGAATTTTATCCTCATCTTGATATTCCAAATATTTATTTTCAAATTCTTTTTAAAATGTCTTCTAGAAATATTCATGGCTTAAATATTCGTTAATATCCATTCCGAAGCATTCAATCTCTTGCTCTTTTGGAGAGTATCTCATTGATTTTGCAATATTAAATGTTACACTTGATCATTAACTCTCATAGTTAGTTCTCCTTTCTACACATCTATCAAAGCTCTTCTAGTGGCAATGAATGGTCTTCTTAAAATGATAGGAATTTCTTTATCTTTCTCTATATCTAATACAATAAAATCTATAGGAAAGAAAAAATTATAATTTTTTACCAAAACATCTTCTATAACTCTTTTAGGATAGGTAATCAAATGATCAGCTAACTGAAGAGTTACAGTTGTAGGTAAAATATCTCATAAAACCAACATTTTGAAAAATTGATAACGACAGATTAATCCTGGCTCCTAAATCTCATAAAGCTTTTCCAAAAATTCTTTCGCCAATAGCACAAGGAATAGTAAAACTTCCATGATCTTTAAGTTTTTCAGGAAGCTTCTTTTGAATTATAGCACTACACTCTTCACTGAGTGCAACAGACTCATTATCTACAAACTTTCTTTTCTTATGAAGTATATCTTTCATGAACTTTACATAGCTTGGTATTTGTTCCAAGGCTTTAGCAAATAGAATGTTTATCGTTAATTTCCTTAATATTTTTAAAAATTTTGAAAATTGGTTATCTCTATTTTTCTGCTTCAATCTTTGAGGAAATGAAGTTGGTGGTCTTTCTAGAGTGATTTTCATTGATTTAATAGGACATTCTAACTCAAAATGAAAATCTTCACCAAGTTTTTCATTTTCCACATCATCTTTTTCAACTACAACTTTCATTTCTTTTTGAACTCTTGTTTCCAATTCTTTTCAACTTCTTAGTTGAATAGCCTTACTTTACTCTTTGTTTTGATCATTAGGATTGTTTTGTCTTTGTTTTGATCATTAGGATTTACTTCAACATTACTAGGCAACATTTCTGACTGTCTATTGCTAAGTGCAGTAGCAATACATCCCAATTAATTTTTCATGTTTCTAATTGTAGCTCATTGACTTTGTAATTGGCATTACATTTGCAATATCAATTCTTCTATTGACAACTTTTTCTTTTTACTATGCAAATTATTAAAACCTATAGGGTAATAAGGTTTATAAGTTGGATTTCCTTAATTGTTAGAGTTTTCCAATGGGGTTGCAATGTTGTTTCTTCATTACGGATTTACAGCATTATAATTATTATTACTCTAACTAAAATTTGGATGATTCCTCCAACTAGGATTATAAAAATTGGCAAAAGGATTATTAGAATGATTATTTAGTGAATTGAAGGTTTCATAAGAAGATTGAGATTATATCATTTGTCTCAATGAGATTTCTTCAAACTTTTCCTCAAGCACAATTTCCTCAAGCACAAGTGATGTTTGAGAATAATTTATTCCATATTGATCTATCTTATTTAATATAATAGCTATTTAGGGAATTTGAGCACCTAAAATAGATATAACTTCAGAATCATGAATACTAGCTACTCTTTTTGGATTAACCCTTTCAGAGGGCCATTCAAAATTATTAGTTGTTATCTCTTCAATTAAAGAATATACTTCTTCGACTGGATTTGACGTTAATGATCAACCAATAGTAGCGTCAATTATCGATCTAAGGGATCCAACCAATCCATTATAAAATTTTGAATTATTAACCAATCTGGCAATGCATAGTGTGGACACTTCCTAAGGAGATATTTAAATCTTTCACGAGCTACATAAATTGATTCCCCTTCAAACTGACAAAAAGATGTACTATCATTTCTAAGCTTAGTAGTTTTTGAAGGTGGGAAATATTTAGATAAAACATTTTGTGATAAGTATTCCCAAGTGCTGATAGATCTAGGTGCTAATGAGTTTAACCACATCTTAGCTTTATCCCTTAGTAAGAAAGTAAAAAGTCTAAGTCTGAAGACATCATTCGACACTCCATCATATTTAAAAGGAACACATAATTCTAGAAAACTAGCAAGGTATAAGTTAGGATCTTCAATTGGTGTTCCTCCAAACTGATTGTTTTGTACCATTTGGATAATAACATGTTTAAGCTCAAATGAATTAGCAGCTACAGCAGGGTTTTGTATACTCAAATGAATTTCATCTACTGTAGGATTATAATAATCTCTTAAGGGTCTCTGATGATGTTCATTTTCATTTTCAATTACTCAAATTGTAAGCCATTGTGCTAATATGATCTATCTCTTTTTATTGTTTTCAAATTTTTTTAATATTTCTTTCTAACTCAAAATCATAATGCACTAAATTGTCAGATCTTACACTAACCATAAACAAACATGATAAGTAATTAAAATAAGCAAACACATTAAAATATGAAAATATTCAAACTGAACTACAACCATTTTTTTTAGTTTTTTGTTTAAAATAAAAATAATTTAAATTATAAAATAACTTACTACTACTTTCTGTTACTTCCCTGGCAACGGCGCCAAAAACTTGATGCGGGTGGAATTAGTGTGTTAAATTTACAAATATTTTTCAATATTACAAAACACACATGACATATACAATGTGGCAACGGCGCCAAAAACTTGATGCGGGTGGAATTAGTGTGTTAAATTTACAAATATTTTTCAATATTACAAAACACACATGACATATACAATGGTAAATATGCAAATTAATCCCAACAAAAATAATTTTAGTGAAACTAGTTTTATCTTTTAAAAATCTTTAAACTGTCAAATCTCCTAAAATAACCAAGTACACGTATTGCTCAAGTAATAAAAGACTCTAATGGAGTCATAGATAATGACACCACAAGGAGGTGAAAATTTTTAGGGTTGCCTATAAGTAAATTCTTAAGATTATAATGTAAACTATAATTTTAAACTACAAAAGTGAAGTGCTAAATTCGAATATAAAGTAATAGAGTGAATGCTAAATAAAATGTAGTTAAAATACAAAGTTAATTAAACTAATTGCTAAACTTTCAGAGAAAAACTTATGAAAACTAAACAAAGTTTTTGTGCTGAAGAGTTCAAATTCAAGAAAGCGTCATTCGCTTTAACAAAGAGTACATATACATATATATATATATTGTTTTGCCCCAACTAGGAGCAATCCTAATCTTTCCCATCTTCCGAGTGCATAAAGAACATTGACTAATCCAGAGTTTGGTCCCTAATTCTGTGGTTAGACTAAGAGGATACCGACTGCCACTCCAAAGCTCCCACTACTCCCTCACCTCAGGGCTACCAATCTCGCATCAATTTCTAATCAACTGGACCAAATTTGAGATTTTAATCTGTCGCCTTAAAATCTTTTATTTTGCATCCAACAAAGTATATTTTTTTATTTAATTGCACTCAACCCCATGGATGACATCCTCTTCCATGAAATCAAATGGGATTTTTCCTATGCTATCAAAATCATAGCCATTTCTGAACATATGTTTCTCAACACATTTTAATAATTCAATTGACCAGATTGAAAAGTAAATGAAGATCAGACTTCAAATCATCACATATTATTGTCATTTAAAATAGTACAAAATTAAATTAATTCTTCACAAAACCATATCTTAAAGTAGGGAGAAAGATAAAGAAGACTACTCAAAATTCATGAGATGGATACGACGAAAAACAGATTTCATATATAAAAATAAGTTTACAAAATAAAAGAAATAAAAGACACAACTTATCTCACAATCCTTCCCAAGCGAATCACTAGAAGTTCTCCTTATGCCTTTCCCTTAAGCACTCTCAATTCTCTTTTAGAAGTGTAATGAAGAAGAAATCTCTCACCTTCCCTCTCCTCTTACAATCCTTGAATAAAATCTTCGAGCCCTTAACTTTCTCTCTCTTTTGCCACCCCTTACACGCCACTCTCTTAATTCTATTTTTTATTAAAGGCTGTTTCCCTTCAAAAAGAGTTCAAAATTCCCTCCAAAATTCTATCCAAAGGTCAACATTTCTGAATTCAAACGATATGTCCATTGATACAAGAGACATATCCCTTCATAAAAGAATCTTCCAAAGTGTCTATATGCATTGAATCACTCTAAGGGGTGTTTAGAACAAGTTTAACTTTTGAAATTCATGCAAAATTCATCCCAAACCGCCTTAATCTATAAAAAGTCATCTCTGGCGCATCTGGCGCCAGTTCTGGTGCTTCAGGCACCAACTTACTTAAGACCGCACTGTTCTAGGTTTTGGCTCTTCAGGTGCCAATTCTGGCACATCTGGCTCCAGCTCTCTGTCAAATGCACTTTTGGCTCCAGTTCTGACACTTCAAGGGCCAACTCTTTGTCAAATGGTGCTTTTGGCTCTAGTTCTGGCACTTCAGGCCCCAGCTCTTTGTCAAATGGCGCTTTTGGCGCCAATATGGTGCCAAAATCCCAAAATTCATTATTTTAGCTCCAAATTTCATCCTTTTTAATATTTTTGCTCCAAATGCCTAAAATTGATATACATGCAACAAAAACATAAAAATACTCTTGTTTAAAGTGTAATGTCACCAAAAAGAAACATAAAATATATACTTAAAAAACATATTATTTTGGTGTTTCAAGGTCCCATAAGATTGTCAGCCCTTAGGGTTTGCCTTGTGTGGTTTGGTCTTAGTCTTGGTCAGTCACACACACACACATCCCCAAAACCCTAAAGTCATTCACCCTTGACCTTTTCCCCTACTTTTTGGAAATTCATGTAGGTAGTCTCCCAAGCTCTTAATTTTTTGCTAGGGTGGCAAGGACTAGCACATGGAGGATCCAAAATGAGCCTCTGCTTGGTTTCATGACCCAGAAAGGGTGACATTGTGATTAACATCCACAATAACCGCCAATTCCACCTAAACACCCACCTTTGGCCCTAAAATTTTGCAATGTGGCCACCTTAACTTCCCTGTTGGCAGCCATGACCATGTTTATAAATAAGAACCCTCTCATAACCAAATGGGAAGAAGTGCTCTATTCTAGGGGAAACTCTGCCCAATTGTCTTCAAACCCTTCTTGCACTCACACGAAGTTCACTCCCACAATTTCTGCCTCTCTCCACCACTGAGAAACCCTAATTTAAAACTTAAAATCGAGGTACCTTTCGGCCATTTCACCAAACTCACCAAAATATTAAATTGAGCTGCTCTTAATCTTGACCATAGCTTAAGAACACTTTCCCAATCAAAACCCCTCTCTTTTGAGCACTTTAACCTACTCCTACACCAACCTGTGTCACTTGTCGATTGAACTCCTATACAGACCCAACCTCAGCTCAAAGCAACTCTTGTAGGACATTCATAGACTCAAGGAAAAGCTTAGGAACAAACCCAATTGAGACCTCACCTCTTGAGCAAAGGTCTATGCTCAATACTTTAATTTTGTGTTTGGTTTGACAAATTGTGAAGAGAATCTATATTTCATATAAATTTAACTATATGGATATGTTTGCCTCAATTAGATAATGAATTTAGGATCAAATCCCATGTATTTTGGTTGAGTATTGAGCAAGATCTCAGGTTTAGAAGTTGGTCAGTTCTCGGGTTGATTATGGTGGGGATGATGAATGGCTATCATTCATTTCTGCGTGTAAATAATGAATGCTCCATATTGAGTCGAATGAGAAGATGGTGCGTTAACACGAAGCCCCGTGACAGCTGACGAGGGTGGTGGAGTTGAATCGAAGCGTGCCACATGTAAATTTTGGAGTTGCCAAGGATGACGAGTCCATCGTGTGGATAAGTAGAAAAAGGGTATTTTTTATTTAAATAAATTCATATAATTTAAAAATAAAATAAAAATGGTGTATAAAATAAAATAAATTCATAACTTGGTGTATAAAATCATAAAAATAAAATAAAAATGCCCTGATGCTCAGTGAAGAGAGGACAAAATTATGAATTACAAATAAAAATTATTTTTCATGTATTTTATTTTTAATTAATTAAATACCCTAAAGTTTGTTTTAATTCTATTTAATTAAATATTAATCACCATGACTTGAAATTTAAATGGTTTATTCTCCATGTGATTAGGAGTGTTCTCTAATTTTGCCAAAGTCAAAGAACTTTCATGCCAAAGTCAAAGAACATTCATAACCCTAAAAGCCCCAATTTTCAAAGTTAAGTCACCCTTTTTTACTTAAAATAATTATATAAACTAAAATGTAAAACAAAAAAATGTGAGGTTTGCTTAGGTAGGTTCACTGTGGTTATGGAACCTTAGGAAAAATAAAAAAGTGAGTTTAAGTAATTACGTGTATTATCTTAGCTAATTAAGTCATTAAAACCAATAAATAATTAATAAAATAAAATACAACTCAATAAATCACAAAATTTGATCCATAGTGAAGATAATGAACATATTAAGCCTCTATAAAAAATTGAAAGCCATTTAAATTGAATTTAATATCAAAGTCTATTTTCCAAAGTAAATGAGATTTTTGTACTAAAGTAATTATAATAAATAAAATATAGATAAGAAAATTATTAAAAGTAATTTGGAGTGATCCATTTGACACGAGGCACTCAAGAAAAATAAATAAATAGTTCATTTTCAGGCTAATTTTCAATTTAAAAAAAATTAAAAATAATTAAAAATAAAAAAAAACACACCAAAATGTCACAAATTATTCCCTGATCACTTGGGACCTTTAAAACATGTTTCTTAATTTTATTAATAAATTTATGTTTTTTAAATGTTAAAAATGTATTTTTCTTAAGTTTACATTAAAATAATTACAATAATAAAATAAAAATCATTAAAATGAATAGTTTATTTTCTGAGTTCTCTGTACTCACATGAAATGAAGAGAAAAATAAAAAGTAATTTTTGAAATTAAAATATATTTTCTATTTAATTAATCAATAAAATCAATAAATAATTGTAATAATTAAAATACAACTGAAAAAATCATAAAATTTGGTCCAAGCGGTCCTCTGACTTAGGTGAACCTCCAATAAATTTTTTACGAACAAAAACTTTACTTTGATAAATTAAATGAATTAACATTGAAAATCTCTTTTTTTGAGGAAAAAAATTATTAGAAATTAAATAAAAATAATAAAATCATAATTTCACCTATAATATTTTAGTTTACCCATGAATGGGATATGAAGAAAATTTTAAAGTCATTTAAGTTGAATTTAACAATTTATGAAGTGGAAAGCTTTAGGGGCAAAATGGTAATTATGGTCTTGCCCTAATTAAATTTTAGGTTAAATCAAAGGTAAATGGGTAATGTTGATCATAATTAACCCTCGTGGATGTTGAAACAAAAGTATTTAAGAAGTAGAAACCAACTCACCACTTCCTTACAGTAAGGGTAAAATTGTAATTTTCCTAAATTATTGTGACTTGCAATGTTGATCTAATAGGGTGATCCTAAGGTAGTGAACTTGAGCTAGGAAGATAATAATTCACTCATTTGAAGCCTCTAATGGGTAATTAGATGATAAGCATGATCTTTTAATAAGAATTATATCCATCTTACTCGACATTTTGATTATTGCAAATCTACCCTAAAAATTTAACGTAAGGGTTTAGTAGTGAATTAGGCCTAATTTAAATTTATATAATGAGATTTAGATAAGATAAAATTAATTATCATGGATATTTCTAAAATACTATAAGTCCCATTATAATCACGAGCACAAGAGCTTTAGTAATTCAGCTTGCCCTTATGGGCACCCACTCACACAACTCTTAAATTGAATGTCTAAGTACCCTCTACTCATGGGATAATTAAAACATAAAGGTTCAATGAGCATAGGATAAATAAATCACAATTGAATCTAAATTTAACGTCGAATGATTAGTTGAACAACATAATAAGTTCAAATGAACTCAAAACGGTTCAAGGGGTTCTAAAAGTTCTTTAGGGTTATGCCCCGAACACTTTTATAATCTTTCAGATATTTTGAAGGAAAACTAAACTTATTGTGTTTTGTTTTAATCTTAATTCTAGATAAGTTACCTGTCGTTTAAGTAGAGTTTTATTTAGTCTATAAAAAGAGTTTTTCCTTCCCCGTGAGATCGATACTTGGGACTAAAAGGAAGTCCTATATCACTTAAACGATACATCCACTTGTGTTTTATCCTAGTGATTTTTTGAAATCAATAGATAGAAAATATATTTTAAAATTTTTAATACCAAAATCACTAGTAGTAGTCGCTATAAACACATAAAGTTATATTATCAGCACAAAAAGCGGTCAAGTTTTTGGCAACGTTGCCGTGGAAGCGACAAAACTTTTGACTTAAAAATTTTAGTTGAACTGTAGACTTATTTTAGAAAAATTGTAGTGTCATTTTTCTGAATAATATATATATATATATAATTAAAAGACTCATGGCTCCTTACGCGTTAATAAAGAAAAGGGTTACAAGATTAGGGAGGGATAGTGGATCCCAAACTTAAAGCAAAATAAAGTACATCCTGATCCTAAGGGTTTCACTATCCACAGTACAACTCCACGCAAAAAAAATCAAAAAACACATGTAAACCCACAAAATGTATACTAAAGGAAAAAGTATACCCTAAAATTATATGTAAACCAAAACCCATGCTAACTGTAGTAGAGGAGAGAAAAATCAAAGTTAAGAGTGCAATGTCTTGTGAGAGCAGCAACAAGTTCAAACCAATCATGCAAACAATAAGGTATTTCTCTACGAAGACATAGTGAGGCTACAACATGCAATACTTATCAAACTTATTAAGACAACATAAACAATCAAAGCAATGGATATAAGTCAACAAAAGTATCTTGTGACAATAGGGATTAGTTTCCCATAACCCAAAGAAACCGTGTACACAAGATGAATAGTGTGTCCATATACTTGAAGCCCACATTGGCATCAAGTAATGCTAAGCGATGTCAGCATTATGAAGGTATAGGACCCAACCATGAAAATGCATAAAAGTGTACTGCAAAAACAAACTAGGCTAAAAAAACTATCCGACAACCAAACAAGCGAGAGCAATATGAGGCATTAAGATCCAAAAATAGAAGCAGAATTCCCATAGCAGCAACAAATAAGAACAGTAAATATATTAATGATAGTTGTACTACTAATATCCTGATCCAATGAGAAATCCCAGCTAGGTAAAACCCAATTCAAAGCAGTGTCTAGCAAACAGAACCTGAACAAAAACAACCTTCCAAAATATTTCCAATAAGCCAAAAAGAAATAAGAGGTTTCCAAATCAGCTCCACTAAAATTAATTTTGAGCAAACAAAAAGTGAACCAAAATATCAATCCAGCAGAGGAGAAATCCAAACAGTGATGGGCTATATCATAAATAGAAATCCTAAAGAAGTAATAGTTAAGAACACTAGTATTATAAGTGACTGTTGTAGTACAATTAACCAAGACAAAAGAGTAAACCAAGGTGAGCAAAACCAAATTTATCCCAGTATCCAGCAAAAACTGCCTGAGCCAACACAAGCCTCCATCAACCTTCCAAAATTCAAAGCAAATTTCTAGTCCAACTAACCAAAAGCTGTCACAGTAAACCCAAAATAGAGAACCAAAATCCAAAAATAGAGGAAGTAGAAGTAAAATTAGATAAAGGGTTTCCTGTTGAAAAACCCCAAAAATCCTAGCCAAATAAAAGTTCCAGCAACAATAACCAGGTAGCACAACCTGAAACAAAACAACATCCCAACAACCATCCAAAAAACCATCCAAGAAACAAAGAAAAATGCATTCCAGGAATACCAAAACCAGTCCCTTTAAAATTAAAGAGAAGCATATTTAAAATCTTACATCATATTTAAAACATAAGGGGCTTCCAAATCACTTTTAATTAGAGTGTGCAACAAATGGGGAGGAGTATCCCAAACAATAGCACGTTGCACTCACCATTTAGCCAACCAATCCGCAGATTGGTTCCCCTCTCTATATGTAAATGAATAAAGTATATTTAGGTGTTGCCTCTCTATAAAATTCCAAATCCTTCTCAATAATGATGTGATATACCAAGGGGGTTTGAGCTTAGCCAAAAGCTTGTTAGGTAGTGTTTCAGAATCAGTTTCAAGCACAATGCCATTTAAATTGGGAGAGGTAACAGTTTGAAGTGCAACAAGCACTGCATTAGTTTCTGCCTCCAGAGAAAAATTAGTAATACAATGGGAAGCAAAATAAGCAATGCACTTACCATAATCATCTCTAATCAGCCCTCCCTTACACGTATAGGCATTGGCGTATAGGCATTGTTGGAGTAACTCCCATCAATATTAACTTTAAACCAAACATGTGTGGGTGGTGCCCATTTAATCAAAATGGGTTTCTTACCCCTACCCATGGTAGGAGAGCAGCCTGATAATTGGAAGACTTCCAAGCCTTTTTAAAATAAGCCACAACTAAAATAGATATGGTGGAAGGAGTGTGACAAGATGTTTCATATTTTTGACTATTCTTAGCCATCCAAATGAACCATAAGACAAAAACAGGAAAATAAAAGTGCTTATTGAAGGAAGGATCTAACCTTTTCTAAATCTCAATAGGAGATTTATGTGTCAAATTTGAGGGTCAAATAATACCAAAGTAGCACCCAATACGTTGCCAAACCTCTTTAGCAAAGGGACAATATAAAAATAAGTGATTAAATGATTCAACATCCTTTTTACAATTATAACAATAAGAGGCAAGTTTCAACCCTTTCAGTTTAAGTATATCATCAAGAGGAAGTAGATTATTAAAATATCTCCAAAGGAAAAAGGATATAGAAGGCGAAATAAATTTATGCCAAGTGTAAACATGCCATTTCCAAGGATTAAAAGAGTGCAATTTTGAGTAAAGCAGTTTAGTAATAGAAGTTCTAGTATGATGCTTCCATAGAGGAACATCCTTATCATGAGCACGGATAAAAATAATGGCAATGGCAGAAGCTAATTCATCAACTAGTGAATTCAACATTGCTAAATTCCAAAAACCAGTAATCTAATAATGAGAGACAAGCAAATTAGCATCATAACCCGAGGATGGCAGTGTAGAATACATCAAAAAGCCCCAATAATCCTTCCAGAAATAAATACTATCATCCCCAATATCCCAAAACATAAATGAGAAGCAATATCACGTGCAACAATAATGGCCTTCCAAATCTTACAATCCCCCACTCTCCAGTTAACCGTAGAGGGATGTAAATTTTTACAATAGTTATGAAGCATAAACATAGCCCATAAAGACTCCCTCAATCAAAATTTGAAACAAAGTTTACACATGTAATATCAATAGTATGTTGCAGAGTTTTAAACCCAAGCCCACCAACACAAAGAGGCTGGCAATTATATTGCCAATTAGTCCAACTCTTAGAAGATCTTGAGCCCTTCCAAAGAAACTTGTTAAAGATAGTTTCAAGATTCTTCTGAGTGCTTTTCTTAGTTTTGAGGACTTGCATAGTATAGAGAGGAAGTGTACATGGGACACTTTTTAACAAAGTGAGCCTACCCCCATTAGAATGAAAAGTGTTTTTCCAGTCATTGATCTTGAGTTTAACTTTATCAGTCACCTCATCCATATGATTTTACTTAGTTCTGCCTCTAAGAATGTTGACCCCAAGATACTTTATAAGAATCTTCGAGATTTTATAACCTGTGAAATTGGAAGCCCAAGCATGAGTGATAGAGGGAGAAGTTTTGCCAAAATAAATAGAGCACTTAGCCAATTTGAACATCATACCTGAAATATTTTGGAAATCTTTTAACAAAGACATGGTAGCTTTGATAGCACGTTTGCTAGCATTTAAAAACAATATAGCATCATCAGCATAATCAAGGTGACTCACCACAATTTTTGATTTATGAGATAATTAAATATGAGAATGCTCATATTGTAGTTTATTAATAAGCCTAGACATGTAATGAAAAGCAATAATAAAAATTGTGAGAGAAAGGGGGTATTCTTGTTTGATGCCCCCTGTTAGCAAAAAAGAAACCATTAGCTTTACCATTAACCAACACACTATAGCTATTATTAGAGACCCACCTCTTAATTAGAGAGCAGAAATCCTGTTGAAAGCCTTTAGCCTGCAAAATATTAATGATAAAGTCCAAGATAATAGTATCAAAAACTTACTTAATATCTAATTTAAGAACCATGTTTCCCCCCTGCACTTCTTGTCCAAATCTTCAATCATCTCATGTGCTAAAAGGATATTACTAGTAATATCCCTACCCTTAATGAAAACGGATTGTTGCACAGCAATTATATGAGTAAGGTGAGGCTGCAAGCTGTTAACTATAACTCTACTCATAACTTTAGATATCATAGTAGTGAGAGATAGAGGACAAAAATTGTACCAGGAAATCTTATCATTACATTTTGGAATGAGCACAATCAAAGTAGAGGTGAAATATTTACCCAGATTATCTCCAAGGAAGAAGCTTTGTATGACAAGAATAATCTCCTTCTTAATAACCTCCCAAGAATGGATGTAGAAAGCAGATAAAAAACCATCAAGGCCAGGTGCTTTGTTAGGGAAAATAGATTTGAAAGCATTCAGGATTTCCTGCTCATCAAGAGGATATGTCAAAGTGAGATTATTAATATAGTTATACTCATCCACAAAGTGAGTGGAGTCAACGGGCATAGTGTGAGTGGAGGTATTAAAAAGTTCAGTGAAATAAGTAACAACACTATCACCAATCTCATCCATGCAAGTTAAAATGCTCCCATCCCCCTTTTTAATTTTTAAAATGCTATTAATGTTTCTTTTGTGCTTAAGAGTGGCATGAAAATATCTGGTGTTTCTGTCCCCTACAACAAAGGAAGTATCATTAGCCTTATGCTTAAACAAATTTTCCTCTAATTTTCCTCTAAAGCAATAACATCCATTAAAGCAAGATGAGCCTGAGCAACAGTGTCCATCAATTGAGGAGAAACATCAAGTTGGGCTTCTAGGGAATCAACAATATTCTGAGCATCCTGCACTTTTTTATAGACATTATCAAAGATCTGGTAATTCCATTTATTAAGATGAGCAGCTATCTTCTTATGTAATTTCCAAAAAACAAACCAAGGAGTTCCAACTCCTTCAAATTTCCAAGAGAGATTCACCAAATTAAGAGAAGTCCAAACATTAAAAAAATTAAAACGAGATATGGTCGGTTTAACAGTGAAAGCCAAAGTGAGCAAAATAGGATTATGATCAGAGGTGACATGGCTCAAATGTCGAACATTCACAATAGAAAAATAGCTCATAAAAGCAAAATTAGCCAAAACAAATCCAATCTCTGATAGAGAAAACCCCTTCTCCAAGTATAAGGAGATCCATAATATCCCAAGTCATAGAGACCTGCATTAGAAATAAACTTAGAAAACCTATTAATAAGAGCAAGGTTAACTCTACTACCTCCTTTTTTTTCCATAGGCTTCATGATCATATTAAAGTCCCCACCAACAAACCAATTCTCATTAATAATGCTACCCATAAACTCCATTTTTGCCAAATTAGATTTTTATCATGTAAATGAGAACTAGAGTAAACAAAGGTGCCCGAGTAAATTTGAGTTAGAAAGTATTGGTCCTAATCTTCATTAATTGAAAGAGTGACAGTGGGCTTCCAGAAAACCCAAATTTTGTTGTTGACATTACAGTGGGAACAATAACCTTTGAATTTATTAAAAATTCTATTTTAATTGACATGAACCAATGGTTCCACAATAGAAAAAAATGAGTAATTTGTGAACCCTACAATGATTTTTGAGCATATTAAGGGAGTTAGGGTCCGCCACACCCCTAATGTTTTAGATCATAATATTAAACATGGTGACGTGACCAAACCTTCTAGAAGATCTAGTAGAGTTGAACAACTGTTTCCCATGAGAGTGATAAATTCCTTCCTAAATAATGTTACTATCATCAAGTCTAGATTGCTCATTATTACATTTAGCCTTTTTTCGTGAATGCTTTTGCACATTCCACTCATTTTCCATTTGCACATTCCACTCATTTTCCAATGTTATAACAACATTAGATAAAGAATTATTAATATCAATAATATTAGAAAAATCTCCAGCTATAGGAAAGTAGCCAATATTCTAAAAGGGTGAATCCAAAGAAAGTAGCCAATATTCATGAAACAGAAGCATTTACTATGTTAGCAAATCAAGTTGCTACAATTTTAAGGAAGTTAGACCAATTTGGAATGAATTTTTCTCAATCAATTTCCATGATTGAAGAGAATTCAGT